>NC_088355.1:9962500-10262500 GCF_036884655.1 Musa acuminata AAA Group | reverse complement strand
GCAAACTAATCACTTTCAATCAGGAGCAATAGAACCTCTATGCAATTGTTCATGTATTAACATGTTTTACCCTTTTATGTGTATTAACAACAACATGACTCAGTTTATTTGTAGCAACAAAACCTAAAGAGAAGATCCCTTGATAGGCCATGTCATGTCTATGTCTAATATCACTGGCATAATGATGACTAACAGAAAGAGTTAGAAGTTAGAAGTTATCTTCTTTCCATTGCAAGGTAACACACAAGTACTTATGATTTGCTTATAGTTATGTGGTAGATCTTCTCTTTTACTTGCTTTTTAGAGGCTTCATGTAGTTAAACCCAAATAACTTGGACCCAATGGGTTTTGGAAATTAACTGATTACGTGAACAAAGTCATGGTAAGAAAAGAAAAAGAAAACTATACATTATGGCTCTTGTTTAAGTTTGTTTCCTGGTCCAGTTGCTAGGGTTTGATATCAATTGTTTGCATTATGGTTACCAATCTAATATGTAAGTGGTCATATGTGGATCCTGGTTAAAATATGAATTACCACCAGGATTAATGGTACTACTGAATTTTCAAAATAATATAATGAAATAGATTTTGTTTTATGATGTTAAATCGGAGCACGAGCACAATATATTTAGCATATCATATAGTTTCGATTTTCTAAACTGCACGTGGGGGCAACTAAAATTATTTTTAGTACAATATCTGATGCTCTCTGTGTTGTTTTATTCATGGTTTCCCTGCGGCTATTGTTGAAAATTTGGCTTGGCTCCATCGGTGATGCAGGAAACCTGTTCAGCATTTTCTAAAAGCTGTTGATGAGCTTACTCTAAAAGATATAACTTCTCTTGCTGAAAAGATCATCTCATCGCCACTTACCATGGCATCATGGGGAGATGGTAAATCTCAAGTTAAATTATGGAGTGCTCACTCTACAGTTTTTTATGTATTTCATTAGAGCTAATGTGTTGATTATTCTCTTTGCAGTTATCCATGTCCCAAGCTATGAATCTGTCAGCCGAAAGTTCCACGCAAAATAAGGCTTTGATTCCTGATATGTATCTTCTCTTTGGACAAACTTAACATTCTTTAGTGCTGCACCTTGGTCATGTCCAGAGGTGGAAAATAAAGAAGAATGTCGTCAAGAAAAATCAAATCTTCACCAATAACTTGGCAAACAACTGCAGCCAGAATGCTTCTTCTCTGTTTTATTACAGAAGACTTTTTTTTCCTTTATTCTTGTACTCGGATTATGGCACAGCGAGATGATTGCGATCAGGAGTGCCGATGACATTGTTTACCAATTGGGAAGGCTGTTTCCTTGGACTATGATAAAACGGCACCCCTTATTCAACTTTCCTTGGGTTGAAATCTATGCTGTATGCTTGCTTATAGCTAATGGCATTATTAGAATAGACCTCTATTTGATATGAGCTCAGATATTGACCCGATGGGTATAAAAGCATCTGCAATTTGATCTGCAATTATCTAAAGTTGGTCAGAGGTTGGCTAAATCTGAATTGTGGACATATCTTCACTTCTCATGCTAGGCGTTGACCGATATCTCCATGACATGACCAGCCATAAACAACACAATTCATGCTGGTTGATCACTGCATGCTATGTATATCGTCTGTAATTTTCTTGAGTTGGTCAATAGATTACTTCTTACATTGTCGATCAAGAATTCTGCCTTCTGGAATGGATACAGCGTAGGTGCATGCACACCAGATGTTCTACAATGGGAAATCCACGAACGCGAAGGTCAAACGTTCCACCAGGAACTTCTCGATCTTGACATCCATCTTTGATCATTCTTGTTGAACAAAGATCGGTCATGTCAGTCAGCCAGACTGTACATGAAGCTGGTAAACTTCTCGATCTTGGCATCCATCTTTGATCATTCTTGTCGAAGAGAGATGGTCATTTCTGTCGGCAAGACTATACATGAAGCAGGTAAACAGTCAATGGTCTTGAATGCCTGGCAAGGATCCAAACCTAGGATTTGGACATGGTTATGTCAGCTGAAGACACTGTTTCCTTGTAATTGCACAGCTGCTGCCTGATTCAAGTGCAAGGATGCTCATTTACTCTGCACCTTCGCCAACATTATTATTGCTAAGAGAGAAGAAAGGAAACTTAGCTGATCGAGAGATTTCTTGGACATTAATATTTTTTGCTCCTTTTTGAGGGGATAATTGGGAGAAATGTCTTGAAGAAAAAGAAGAAATTGCCGAGAACAGGAACATTCGACGCTACTCCACGGACTCCAACATGGCCAAAGAACAATAATGCAACATAGCAAAGAAGAAACGCAATCAACCGCGATAAAGCAATCTGAGGAAGCTGAAACTTCCACTATCTAATTCATCAAACAATACAAGAATATTTGTGGAGTGTTGTCGGCCACCAAACCTTTTTCCAAAGCTAAAATCTTGTGCAAAATTATAGATAAAAAATTATTCTTTATCAAAAATACAATATAGTTTATGCTAAATATTATATATATATATATATATATATATATATAGTTATAAAATTTTCAAATTAAAAAAAAGTTTCTTTTCAAAAGATTTATTTGAAAAGATTGTTTTCGTAGTTATTTTTGAAGGGTTGTGTGTTTTGTGAAAATATCTATAAATAGATATTTGAGAGTAAATTATGAACATCTCTTTCATATTCTTTTTTCTTGATAACTCTCCAAGTGATTGAATTAGATATTCTCTAATTTCTCTTTGAAGATTCTTTATTGTTTGTTCAATACTTTTATTGTTTGTTCAATACAGATCTTCTAAAAGCTTGTCATATCTATTAAAACTATTTATATTAAACTCATAGCAATCTCGTTGAGAAGAGGATACAAATATCGTTTTTAGAATAGTGTTTATATACGTTTTAAGCCTAAATATATTTCCTATAGTATTCTTGATCTTGTGGTTGTTATTTGTTTCCATAATGTTTTTATCATTTTTTTATTATATTTTCCAACATATATATATATATATATATATATATATATATATATATATATATATGAATAAATCCAATATCTCAAAACTCTTTCTTGGGAATTTATACCGAAAAATCAAACTTTATTGTTTTGAATAAATAAATTGAAAATGAGGAGTATAAGGGATGAATTAAATCAGCTTCATAATCTTTTAGGGTGTCAAAATGGATTCTAAGATGATTTTTTGGGAACTTATAATCAGAAGATTTCTTTTTTGAGAAATAAATGATAATAAAGAACATAAATAAAATGATACTTTGATTTCCAAATGAATAAATGTGAAACAATTATTATTACTGCAAGGGTAAGGATAGAAGAAATACTTTGATCTTTTACCGAGCTCAACGATGATAAAAGATCCATTTAATCGACTTTAAATAGTTTAGATATTATTCTTGCTATTGACGATTTCGAAATGGATAGATAGTACGGGATTCCATGAGTTCTTAGATTATGTTAGCGATACTACTTAATTAGTAATTTCTATATGCCTTCTTAAATTATGGATATCACGAAAGATGGAGTTTGAAGAGAGCGATAGCGGGTTTCTAATGAATGCATCATGAGCTAACACTGTTCCCTTCATTTGCCACGGAAGAATTGCTTCCTCATACCCACTTCATCGTGATTCCAAATCAAATGCTACTTCAAGAACAGCCACCCACACCAATTGTGATGCTCATCCCTCTTGTTTCCGAGGCCTTTGACTGGGTGCTTGAATTCGTGATAAACATTTAAGACACGTGACTTGATTGTTGTTTATGAATAGCAAAGTTGGAATCTTTGCCGTCATGAAACCATCTTTACCCATTTTCTTCTTCGATGAACGAACTCATGGCCACACATATAAAGTAGCCATTAAGTTTGCCATGAAACATGCCTTTGTTGATGCTGTCGTTGGCTTTGGGGATTGAGACAGTGACGGGGAGAGCTCCACTAGCTTGTTATTCCTCAAATAACCGGTCGAATTTGATGGAGGGGACCCAACCTAGCAAGTGAAACGAGAGCATTTTTCTTGTTCTAGGTTTCAAAGGTACGTGGGACCATCTACATGACTAGATTCGACTTCATGATGCTCCAATCTATCATCTATATGAGTATAACTTTCTTTTAATGTTGGGGTTGGAGACCTCAATCCAATTATTCTTTTTAAGATATTAATTACTTATATAAATGTTATCGATAGCATCTAGGTCAATAATATATATGAGTGTAATATAACCGAAGACGAAACTCAAACACTCACTCGATAGTTATTTAATGAATAACTTCCAAGTTAGGGATGAATATTTGTTCTCCCAATCAATTAGTTTGACTGATTAAAACTTTTGAATATTGATAATAAGATCGTCTTCATCTCCTATCTTTATATTTAAAAATATAGATATTTATTTAATATAATCATAAGTGTCGATCCTTTAAGATAATAAGAGTCGTATCGATCAAAATAAATATAATTAAAATTATTGTTTTTTGATGTGTATTATTTATTAAAGTTAATATATCACAACTCAAAAGTTAGCATTTAGTTTCAATAACATATTGCGTAACAATTCAGCACACTAACAAAAAAACTAGAGTCATGTCAACTAAAAAAACAAGCCAAAAATCGAGCCTTCAAGAACATGTTTGTCAAGAATGAATGAAAATGGAGGAAGGGGGGAAGCAAAAAGAAAAAGTCTGAGAACACGTTTTCTTTTTCTTTATGTATTTATTATATGGGGGACTGTAATTCTAGAAATAATTGCCGAAATGAGTGTAGATTATGTATTTATTATGAATGATGGATGCGTCCAAGTGGAGTGCATTGGGTGGGCGAGGGAGAAGACGTGGTCAACGCATATGTCGGGCGCAAGACGGGGACACACGCCGTAAACTAATCAAGCGTGGGGACGCGTGAGACGGAGGAGCGGTCCGTCCGTTGAGGCAAACCGTGGCCTCTCCTTTCCATGTGAGGGGGAAATGTTCCCGTCTAGAATCATCGTGAAGCTTTTGGCGTTGAATCTCGTGGGCATCCCCCAACCCCCCGACGCAAGCTTTTCGTGACGTGCTCGAACCCCTCTTACCACCGCTCCCTCCCTCCCTCCATCCACACCGAACGATGATGATGATGATGATGATGACGATGATGATGATGTAATTATTATTATTATAATTATTATTATTAAATTTTACATGTTTCGGTAAATCAATTCGGTAGATAATAATAGACACTTTTGCATCAAATAAATCATTCAGAAAATATTTTTTTTAAAAAAATAAATAATAAATATATGGTACAATCAAAATTTTTAACATTCAAAATACATTGGATAAATATTTTTTTTACAAACTGATAAATTATGAAGGTGGAATTCAATAAAAGTTTTTACCAATTAAGTCGCACGTTCAAAATATATTGGATGAAGAATTTGATATATCATAGTCGTATTATAGTCTATTATCATCAACTAAGCTATACATTCAAAATATATGTCAGATGAGTGATTTGGTATATCAATATACATTTATAGTTTTTACCGGCTATTGTTGCATTGATGTCATTGACCGTGGGATCATCACAACTTGATTCAGTCTCGAAAGCACAAAACTATCTAGGGGTCCACGAGGGATCACATGAGAAGATTGGAGTGGAAAAAGGCTCTCGTTAGCATAGCCCGGAGTCATTGCTCGCTCGCAAGAATCATGTTTGGTATCGTCCTGAGGTGCACTTAACTTCGTCGAAATCCTTTCACAAGCGGTTAGTGTTAGGGAATATTCCCGACCCAACTCTTCCGATAGTAAAATTAGTAAGATGATGATAGTAGTAAAAATCTTGCCCCTTTAGGTTTAGAGACTAACTAACTTTTATCCCTGAGCGATCGACGGAGTACAACCAACCACTTCACATGTCCCCTCGTATCGACCAAGGGCTAATTTATGTCAATGACTAATGAGCATGCTTCTATGATGTTTGCATTATGTGAGGATGACTATAAAGACATCGTTTGTCAGGGTTAGAGCCTATCTAAGATAAAGAGATGATGGTCCTCGGTGTTTAACATTAGGAAAGAAGAACTAGGCCACGTCGCTTGGGATTAATGCTCTATGTAACCGAACCGAGCATGTGAATTCTTCCGAAATCATAATTGATGTGGGTGAGAGGTCGCTTGCGATTGATAACCCAAACGAGAGAGGAAACTAGGGGAATGAACCTCATTGTCGGAGATTAATACTCCTTGCCGCTAGCTCGTGCGGCCCTCTCAAGGATCAAGGAGAACAGAGACTGAAGGATTATGCTCCTGTTGATAACTACATGAAAGAGGGTGTGGGTTCTCTCGCACCTATCGTTGTCTATGTGGTAATCCATGACTAGATGAGTCACTAATGTAATGCTTACATCATCAATTTTTCTATCACTAACTAATTACACATTCAAATTATATTAGATAAAATATTTAGAATATGAAATTTGACCCTTCGATCGTTAATAAAGAGGGTTGGATGCATGATCATCAAACCAACCGATATTTAAGATGTGAAAACATCATATATCTCTCCATCCATAAATTAATTGAAAAATATCAGCACCAATATAATATGTTTTTTAGATAAGATATAGATCCGAAAATAATATGATATCTCGGTAAGTCAAAACCCGTATAAATATAATTAAAATTTTTATTGCTTAATCTTTTACATACTAATAAACTTGGTTAGCATTAAAAGAAATTCATGTTCCTTTTGCTACAGAAGTACTCCATCATATCAAAATGATATAATATGATTAGTAAGTATTATTATAATAAAAAATATCCTTCACCATTGTAGCGATATTTTCTAAAGATAGATATTTCATTGGTCTCTTAGCATCACAACGATTTGTCTCCGTATCAAAAAAGAAGAGCGAAAAGAGAGAAACTATGATACATTGGGAACACTCAACGTAATAACGTAAAACATACTGATCCAATAATTCCTCTAATGCAATCCCCCAATTCTCTCAGACGAATGGTCAAATACGCAATGAAGCCAAGAGAAGTCAAACTTACGACCCACATCAAAGGGTTTTTGTCACACGTGAGGAAAACGTGCGCCCAGCCTTCGGCAAGCCCGATGGACACGTGCTTCGCGTACAACACCTGGGCCGCCCCCGACCGCTGTTGCCCGTCCGTCAAGGTAATGGCAATCCCGTAGTTCCAAGGAAACACCAAGGCCAGTTCCTGCAGTCATCGCACGCTGGGTGACGATCGGATGCAAGGCCCGGTTCCAAAATTCTCTTGCGCTAGACGAATGTGATGGAAACACGTTGCCCTTGGAAGCCCAGATCACCTCCGCGGATGGGAGCATCAAAAAGGGATATTCCATTTCCCTCCGCAACTGAAAGTGGCATCCAACGCAAATAAATGACAACTCGGAGGTCAATCTATCCTTGTAGCCATTCACGACCGGAGAATACCAACCTCTCCTTCCTCCCTCCATCCTTTTCCTGTTTCTTTTCTTGCTGTTCTTCTCGTTCCTCTGCTTCTTCGTCTTCGTGTTTCTTCCTCCTTTTTAGTTCACATCACCATCACGCATACCGCCACAAATCCATAGAACCGAGCCGCCTGATCTGACAACCACCAACTCTTCTCCTCCTTTAAATATGGCGTCTCTAAGAAGTTCTCCAAAGAAGAACCTCTGCTTTGATCCCCTCGTTTCTTTATTGATCGATGGAGTCTTTGCCTAATCCCCCGGTCCCTCAGAAGATCGGAGCGGATTCGAACGGGAGTGCTGCGAACTCGAACCGTTTGTTTGATCTCCGGAGCTCGCTTTCCTCCGTGAAGCTGCCGGTGAGGAACGGAGCTGAAGTGAAGCTGCGGCTGGGAAAGAAGATGGGATCGGAGGCGAGATTGTGTCCGAAGATTGAGTACGGGGATGGGGGTTTTGTTCTTGAGGATGTCCCCCACCTCACCGACTACTTGCCTGATTTGCCGGTGGGAAACCGTTCTTTCCAACTTTTCCCCCTTTACTCCTCTTAAAAATACGATTTTTCCTGAGAAAATACTTTAAAGTTGGAATTTTTTTTCTTGCTTTTTGGTCTGTTGGTTGTGACTCTAGAATTTGTTTGAGGTCAAATTCATAAGATGTTGCTGATGTCCTCCAAATTTGTGGTTGTTTTCATATAGTAGCATTATTTTAATGTTAGGCTGCCTTTTATGCCGTCTAATCTCTTTCTTTCTTTTTCTGATTGTATCGGCAGACCTATCCGAATCCACTGCAAGATAATACAGCATACTCGGTTGTCAAGTATGTTCTCTAATTCTACCCGGATTTTTGTTTCGCATCTTCGGATGTTCCATAATGATGTCTTCGTTGAACTCTGTGTTGGCAGGCAATATTTTGTGAATTTAGATGATACGGTCGCCCAGAAGGTGAGCTCTTTAGGATTTACTTCATATTGCTATAAATATATGTCAAGCAAAAACACAGATTGTCAAGTTGTGGCTTTTGCTTCTGGAAATTGGGTTGCTTATCTTTCTGATGTTTTGTAGATTGTGGTCCACAAGAACAGCCCGAGAGAGACACATTTCCGCCGCGCTGGACCTCGCCAAAAAGTAGGTTCTGCTCTGTTTTCTGCTAACTAAGTTGAAGTGGTGTATCCATCAAGAAAAAGGAAGGATGAGACTGAAGCTTTGATCATGTTGTTGGATCTTGTTCAGGTGTACTTTGAGTCGGATGAGGTGCATGCGTGCATTGTGACATGCGGAGGCTTGTGCCCAGGGCTCAACACTGTGATAAGAGAAATAGTATGTGGCTTGTCTGACATGTATGGCGTCACCAAAATCCTTGGCATAGAGGTGAGGGGCTTCCCCTGTTGCTATATAGTTGCCTTGTAATAATTTCATCAGCTAATGTTGAAATTGGTATCGGTAGGGTGGATACAGGGGCTTCTATGCTCGCAACACCATCAGCTTGACTACCAAGAGTGTCAATGACATTCACAAAAGAGGGGGCACAATCCTTGGCACATCAAGAGGTGGTCATGATACTATAAAGATAGTGGACAGTATCCAAGATCGTGGCATCAATCAGGTTAATTTTGCAGCATTTTATTGTATGATTTCTAGTCAACAGTTCATTTTCTTATCAGTATCTTGTTTGCCAGGTCTATATAATCGGAGGTGATGGAACTCAAAAGGGAGCCTCTGCAATATTTGAGGTATGTTACAAATGAAATTTTTCTTTGATAGTGCTATGGTGGTCAAGTATCTTTCCATTTTGTGATTTCATTGTTGTATTTTATGTCAGTTTCACCAAAAATCTATTGTAGTATTTGTTCATCAAGCCTGATAATGATCATTTTTAGGAAATTCAAAGACGTGGCCTCAAAGTTGCTATTGCTGGTATTCCAAAGACTATAGATAATGACATAGCGGTACTTGGTTCTTCCATATCTTGTAGTTCAGCTTTTCTAGCGTATTTCTATTGACAATTATTTTTTTATACTGTGTTAGGTCATCGACAAGTCCTTTGGTTTTGATACTGCTGTAGAAGAGGCACAAAGAGCGATCAATGCAGCACATGTAGAAGCTGATAGTGTCGAAAATGGTATTGGCGTTGTGAAGCTAATGGGTCGCTATAGTGGTTAGTTGCTAATCCTTAATTAAAGGCATTCTATGACTGTGAAGCCTAAAGTGGTTGATCATATTTAAAGTGACATCACTTGAAGAAAATATAAATTTTATGTGATCAAATCAATGTTTTCGCTGACACAGCTTCAATTAATTACATATTCTTTTTACTAATTTTCTCAACTGGTCTTTCTTTATCTGAAGTCCATTTCCACTCTATTTTAACATTTGAACTAGTACCAAAGAGAAAATGTATCTGTATCATAGTTTTAATTTCTAGTAGAAGCATTATATACTTCCTGCATATATCTCTTTAAGTTCTTCATACCTATGGATGTCATAAACCTTTATGATTCTAAGAACGAAACCTGCTAAATGCTGTTAGTAGAACCCAAAAGTTTTGCAAGTTGCTATGCTAAGTGGATCAACTTTGAGTTTACACTTTCTTTATATTTTTTGTTACACATTATTTAGCTTGTCGGGGACTGTTTTTTTACTAGTATGTTTTTAGTTGACTGAGCATCCAACTCTTTTCATTGTTGCAGGGTTTATTGCAATGTATGCTACTCTTGCAAGCCGAGATGTGGTAGGTTCTATGTCCTAAGTTTCTTCCATAACTGATCAATTTTCTTTTGGATTTCATATTTATATAAAGTCCCTCATCATTGCCTATTTATATTAAAGCTCTTATGTTGTTGCTATCACAACAAGACACCAGCTAATTTTGTTTTCTTAATCCACGTCCGAGTTGGGAATGGATTATCAACTGTGAATAAACATTACATAAATATCTTCCATTCTAATTGATTTTCTGAAAAATTATTATACCTGAACAAAAGACCCATAATTTTTCTTCTCTTTCTTTTTTATTTTTTTATTTTTTTCTCCTAGCAAGCCTTTGTCCCTTACCATTGTTAAAATAAACCCCACCACCAAAATAAAAAAAAACATCAGTTCAATTTATTGCTTGAATTCTATTAGTTATATATGATTCTTCTAGATTTGCCTCACTTACAATAATATTGGATAGGATGAGAATGTGAACTAATAGGAAAGGGCTTCTTTTTCCCAAGGGAGGTGCTTAATTACATTTCCTTTCTTCAGGATTGTTGCTTAATTCCTGAGTCACCCTTCTACTTGGAAGGGAAAGGTGGACTCTTGGAATTCATCGAGAAACGCCTTAAAGAAAATGGCCACATGGTCATTGTTGTTGCTGAGGGTGCAGGACAAGATCTTCTTGTGAAAAGTATGCAATCCATGGACCATGAAGATGCCTCTGGAAATAAGCTTCTGCTAGATGTTGGACTTTGGCTGTCACAGAAGATAAAGGTAGATTTTTTGGACTACATATTGATGCAGGTTTCTGCCTGCACGATCATAAGCTACTTGTAAAGATACTCACAGGGACTTTCTGCATTGGGCAGGATCACTTCTCAAGCAATAAGAAGAAGATGTCGATAAATCTTAAATATATCGGTATGGCAGCAGAGTGTAATCTTCCTGTATCATGTTGCACTCAGCTCATACTACATGTATGATCATGAAATGTTTCTTTTGCAGATCCGACTTACATGATTCGTGCGGTTCCAAGTAATGCATCCGACAACGTCTACTGCACATTGCTGGCACATAGTGCCATTCATGGTGCTATGGCAGGGTATACTGGTTTCACCATTGGGCCTGTCAATGGCAGGCATGCTTACATACCATTTTGTGTAAGTGGTGTCTTCCTCTTGAGCTTTGTTATATGCTACTTGTAGTATGAATCTGAAATGAGGGCCATCACATTAGGAGTTCAACATCCGACGAGTAATTAAGAATCTTTTGGTTTACTTTGCCACAGAGAGTAACGGAAACATGCAAGAAGGTTGTGATAACAGATAGGATGTGGGCGAGGCTGCTTTCTTCAACCAATCAACCTAGCTTTCTTAGTCACGAACATATCGAGAAGGAAGATGAACCATCAACAGAGTCATTGCCGAATGATCATGATGTACGGATCAGTGATGGCAGCATCTGAGATATGATGAGTATAGAGGCATTGCATAAGAATTGGCTACTAGATCTTTATAAGTACTAGCAAGCATGTGGATAATTTAAATGTATTTTCCAGTTACAGGGAGACCATACCATACCCTATGTGATAGATTGGAGAGTATTTGTATCAGTACAAAGATTCTATAATTCTGTATCTGTAAGTATTACCAATTTTGTAGCCACTTGTTGCAAAAGATTTTGGCTGCCGGTATGTGATTTGTGATATGTCTCTATAATTATGGTTACACCAATTAAATCATCTTGGTTGTTTGCTATGATGCTAAGGAGAAATCTTTAACCTGGCTGGAAAGAATATGCTGAGTTCTGATGCAGTGTTACATATAGAATGATGCTCGAGCAAAACACAAACTAACAGTACTACCACACTGGAAGATTGTGGGAAATCAATAGGACAACAAATCTTATTAAGAAGAGTAGATGTGTTGTCACTAATTAAACTAGACTGGAAACCAACAAGAGTAGACTACATACAGAATACAAGCAGAATATTTCATCATCGAAAGATTCTGAACTAAAACATCCTTGGTCATCATTTCTCTAACACCCTCTTTTTAACTTGTATTTTCTGCCTAAATGATGGTAGAAAATACATAAAGTGGACAGCGAGGAATCGAAGTTATCATCCTCTGTATACACCGGAAGGGTCTGCATTTTGCACTATCCATGGATGCTCGAGCAGCTTGTGAAGCGGAAGACGTTGAGTGGAATCTTTGACAAGCATCTGCACGAGACAAAAGCTGATGTTGAGAATAAGTCGTTGCATATACTACGTAAAAAAGAAGGGTTGATCATCAACGACCTGGCTGATGAGGTCCTTTGCCCCAGGAGAAACAACTGGTTTCGACGGGAACTTGAGATCAACTTTGACTATCCTGCATCCACAAGGTAAACACAGGCCAATAATCACTAAGAATATATATCTAAATGACATAACTTGAACTTGAGTCCAACATACTATGATAATAAAACCTTTGTTTATACTTATGATTGATAATTGTAGATTAACAGAATGAGAGTCATATTTAGACAAAAGCAACGGATCTCACATCCATAGAATTTCTCATTAACTATGTTTGGCTGTTACTCTCATAATAACAGTGACATGTACAATATTCTGCACAGAAAGAGTTGATGAATCCTATATTTCATGAATTGCCCTAAAAATCCAGCATGCACTTCAAGCCATCACACTAAAACGGAAAATTTATAACCCGTCAGTTATCATTTTCTTACCTTCTGTATGTATCAGAGTGTTCCTTTGCTTCAAATGGTGGCATCCCATAAAGGAACTCATAGCACAATACACCTAAGCTCCAAATATCCACACTGGCATCATGTTCCACACTTTCCACTGTAACCAAGAGAGGCAAGATAACTCAGGATGCTTTTAGGCAAAAGGTGAAAGTTATCACAGATATCACTGATGATGAACAAAGACGTACCCATTTCAGGCGGAAGGTAATCCAGTGTTCCACACATTGTCCGCCTGCGGTTGAATGTGTGAACTGACCACCCAAAATCTGCAATTTTCAGCTCACCCTATCCAGAGAATTCAACGTCATTAGCAGCTAAACTTTTGCCTGTAGGTAACAAAAACAAAGGAGGATACCTGTATTCCGATCAGAAGATTCTCCGGTTTGATGTCTCTATGAATCACATGCTTCCCATGGAGGTATATTAACGCCCGGGCTAAAGATGAGATGTACTGAATGAAGAATAATAAAGGATAAACCATAATGCCCAGGAAAAGATGATGAACTGTACTGACATGCAATTTTTAAGGTTATAGAGGATAAATTGAGTCATGCAAAAAAGAAATACTATCCAAATCAAGATTATCAAATAAGCTGGTTCGATGACTGCAAGATTATCAAATAAGCAATGAATTATCATGAAGAACACAAATAATCTGCAAAAGTCCATGAAGAAGCCAATATAATTAAGCATGTTTGCGAGAACTCACAGTAGCAGTGCGTCTTTCACTGAAGTACTTGCACTTCTGCAATTCATTGTAAAGTTCACCTTTTGCTGCATATTCTAGTATCAAATAAACACGAGTCTGCAATAAAGAGGAAAATCTAAGTTATTGGAGGCAGCAAAATAGGATTCAACTCTAGTAGAGGCAGCTCCCCACAAATGGTTTAACCTGATCATAGAAATAACCATATAGGCGTAGTATGTTTGGATGCCGGAGGTGGCTCTGTATCTCAACTTCACGTCGCAGCTGATGCTCAACTTGAGATTGCTTGAGCTGGCTCTTGAACAGCACTTTCAGTGCCACAATATGGTTACTCTGTTTTCCAATTTGATGCTCGAAATTAGTTGCAATAGAACCAATCATAACATGTGCAGAAAGGAAAGACTTTTCTGTTATGAATTTGAGCTTTCAGACGATTCACTACATAATTCATGTCAGCAAAAGTTCCAAGTTCAAACTACAAATAGTATTCTCAGCAGGAGATGACCAGATGACTATGGAACCAGAAAAAAAAGGCAGAAAGTACGACCAAATGCTATGAGAAATCAGCGAATCGCTTCTGCAATACATACCCTTTTTTCCCTGGCCAGATACACATGACCAAACTTTCCTCTTCCAAGAGGCTTTCCAATGTCGAAATCATTGAGCGTCCATCGCTTCTCCACCGCTGAGGCCTTCGAAGGAGTCTGTAATCACGAGCATTTGTAATATTAAATCATGCGAAAGCTCCAAAGATCCATCATACGCAACAAATCGTCCAGAACCACTTGATTCATATCATATCAAAACCATAATCCCACAAAAGAAATCGACCATAAATTTTAGTGTATGCTCCAACAGTTAATAGTATAGTCAACAGCAAATTGAAGACTAAATTAACCTTTGGATCAAAGCCCAAGATAGAAAAACCCTAATTCCGCTTGAGACAATCGCAAGAATCATAGCAACGAGGAAAATGAGATCACACGAGGAGGAAAGAAACGCAAGGCCTTCTGTTCCGAAAGCCCTACGTTCCCCACCGATTATTAGAGCCAGACTCACGGAAGGGACGAGATCAAGTCGGGAGAAACAAGAACGAATGTGACGCAAACCCTAAGACGACGTCGACGAACGAGGACCGTCAAGAACAGATCCAAGAAGAGATCTCAAGAACCTCGTCGATTACCTTCTCTTGTTGCTGCGACTCCGCGGCGATCGCCATCGGGTGGCCGAGATGGGGTCGGGAGGGTCGAGGGAATTTGAAATTTGGAGACGTTGGTGAGAGCAGGGGAAGGAAGAAGAAGGGGGGAAAGATATTAATAATTTGGGGGCGGATTTGAGAGACAGCGCTCCAACGGTCGGATTCCTGGGAGGGACTTACCCACGTGGGTACGGTGATGGGTCGGAGAACAAAAGGTTCGGGGGGTGTGGATGTATTTTTTGCACTTCAGTCCCTCTTGTAATTTCTTTGTCTGTATATATAAATATGCACAGCGGCGCCATGACATCAGCACAAATCGAAGGACTTGTTCCTGTTTTTAAGAGTAAATAAGGACTTCAATGTAAAGTCCCAGATCACCAACGTCGATGTGGCCCATCGATTAATCCCGACCGGGGACCGACTCGTTGGTGCACGAATCTTAAGGCATGATGTACGAACACCGACCACCCTATCTCTATCATCGAGTCCGGGTCGATTACGAAGAACCCGCATCACAAGAGAGAAGAGGGAAAGAACAAAGTACGTCGTTTTACCAAGTCTTTTATGATGGGCTGGCGCTGGCCGGGGACGTTGGTGGTTCTGGTGGTGGCGACGCCTGTGCTGGTGGCCGGGGGCGGAGTTCCTGTTGTCCGTCGGTTTCGGGGTGGCGGCGGCCGAGTGAACAAAGCTGTTGAGCTTAATTCTTAGAGGTGGTGATTGAGTGAACTGGTTGTCAGCTTGACTGCAGAAGGTTCCTGAAAGAAGTCGTATGAAGTGCTGCGTACAGAAAGTTCCAAGCGAAAGGGTTTGGCATCAATCTGATGAGCGATCAATCTATGAGTTCGACACCACTCCTTTAACAAGAGGGATTAATACCACGACAAAAGGATTGGATTCTGCGATGGTTTGATCTGATAGCACATCTTATTCAGATCAGTCCCTCCCCTGCTACTTCCATTGATCAAACAGTTGGAGAACTGGTCGCACGGCACTTCAATTATGTAGTCAATATTGTTAGCTTTTTGCATATGTTTTGGAGAAGGGGAGGAAGATAGTAAAAGAAATAAAGAGTGTGTTTTGGATTCATTCAAAACATCTATTTATATTAGTTAAAGATAAAATATATTTTTTTAAATGATAAAGAAATTCATCATATTCCAATAAATGTTTTCACCTTTACCTATTTATTTTAATCTAAATTTTTATCTTTTATTTTATCTAATCTTAACTATTTGAATTAATCTCATCACACCCCCCCTTAATTCAAAATAACTATAACTTAAAATTATTTAAAAAATAATTGTTTCTTTCGCCAAGACTTTTGTAAAAATATTGATAAGTTAATCCTTGGTGCTGCAATATTCCATTTAAATTTCTCCTTTATCAATCGGTTCATAATAAAATGATTTCGAATTAAGGCTATGCATAAATCCTGAATTTTTTTATTCATCTGCACAACTAACCTAATCACTATTAATTAAAAATATATAATTTAATAATTTTTACCTACTCATAATGGATGTCATAATTGAGAATTACTTTGACGTAATTAAGAACTCTCTTAGTTGCTCAAAGTGATTCTTGCTAGGGTTGTGCATGAATTGAGTAACAAACTAACCATAAACATAATATTCTAACTTGAATATATGAGATAAATTAACCCTCTAATTAAACTTCTATATTGTTGCTCATCTATTTTTTGCAACTCGATCATCTAGCGTAGACATATCTTTAGCATATTTTTCTTAGCATAAAAAATTTCATTTGCACCTTGAATAATTTTTATTCCTAAAAAATAATGTAAAAGTCTCATATTAGTCATTTCAAATTCTATCATTATATTTTTCTTAAATTCAACAAGCATATTTGCTGAATTTTTAGTATAAATTACATTATCCACATATAAACAAACAATAAGAATTTTGGGCTTTTATATATAAAGTTGGCTCACTTGAACTCTTTTTTGAAAATTATGTTAAAGAAAGAACTTGTCAATTCTATTGTACCATTTCGAGCCATATAATATTTTATCTAATTTATATACTTTATTTTCTAGCCCTTTGATCTTAAATCCTTCGAGCTGCTTTACAAAAACTTCATCTTGTAACTTTCCATTCAATAAGATTGATTTAATATTAAATTGATATATCTGTTTTTCTAGGTTGTCAATGCTGATATTGTTCTAATTGTATCAGTTCTAACAATTGGAGAAAAAGTGCCTGAAAAATAGATATCTAAAATTTGAGCATATCTTTTAGTAATTAAATAGGCTTTATGTTTTTGTAGTGAGCCATCAACATTAAATTTTGATTTGTACACTCATTTGAGTCCAATTGCTTCTTTCCCTACAGGCAAATCTACCAATTTTCAAGTTCTATTTTTTTTAATAGTTTGAAGTTCATTATTCATCACTTTAAAACAAGTAGGTTTCAAAACAAAACATGTAAAATCATCAAATTGATATATCTGTGAAAGAGTATGAAATTTCTTTAGATGTATTTCAATATCACTAGAATCACTTAGTTAGAATCAAGAAAGAAAATTTGGATGAAGTATTAATAATAGGCAATATATCGTATGCTTTATTGACTTTTACCACTTTTAGAATTTCAACTGCTTTATAGTTCTAAGCTTCTTCTTCATTAAAAATAACATTATGACTTATAATTAATTTTTTGGTGATAGGATCATAAGATCTAAAACCTTTGGTCTCGTTATCATATCCCACAGTATGCATTTAACATATTTATCATCAAATCTACTTCGTTTTTCTGTAAGAGGAATATGAAAGTAAATAACACAACCAAGTATCAGACTTATATTTGGCTTTCTATTTAACCATGCATCATAATGTTTAACGATGCTTAAAATTATTTTGGTACTGTGTTTTTCTTTAAGCATACATCTATAGTCTCGATCACTACTCAATTCTTCTACTCTACTACTCTATTTTGTTGGGGTATTTACCATTAGTAATCCTATAAATATTTGTATTCTTTTATAAAACAAAAAAAAAACTTAAGTGAATTCACTCTCTCTATTGGTATGAGTTTTAATAAAACAATCACTTTATTTTTATAAATATATTTTAAAAATTTTGAAAATAAAGAAAACTTTAGTTTTTTCTTTTAGAAAATGTACCCACATCATCCTTATTTAATCATCTATGAATAATAAAAGAATATTTACTTCTATCCGAGATAGAACATAGGCTCACAAATATCTATATGCATAAATTCTAATCATTTTTTTACTCTACAAGAATGACTTACCTGAAAAGATTTTTTATATTATTTTTTAAATATAAGATTCACAAAAAGTATCTTTATTTTAATCTTAGATAAATCAATTATTATTTTTTTATTTAACGATTCTAGTCCTCCGACAATATCTTTTATGATATAATGTTGAGTCATCAATAATAGTAATAGTGAATATATATAAGGAGAAATCCAAAAAAATAAGGAAAACATTTTGTTTCTTGTCATCCTCACATTTGCTATCAATTTTTAAATTTTTATCATAAAAATAACATAATATCCTTTTCTCATCAATTGTCCTATATTAATAAGATTTTACTTTAAAATAGGAATAAAAATTACATCATTAATAAATTTTTTATCAGATTTGATATTCATAATAATTATTTATTATTCTTCCATTTGAGCCTTATTATCATTTCTCATCTACAATTTAATTGAATCGTCAAATCTTTTAAATAAACTTTTATCCTTTGTTATACGATTATATCCATAATCTAAAAACAAACAAATCTAAAATATTTTTCATCACAAGTCATAAATAAATATTTTCTTCATCCTTCTTTTCATTATTATTTTCTTCGTAATTTGGTTGATTTTTGTTTCAACAATCTTCTTCAAGATGATTATATTTTTTTACAACAAGGGAAGAGATAAACATTTAAATTTTTATTTTCATACTAGCAATCGTTTTTAATGTCTAATTTTTTATAATAAAATAATGACAGATTTCTTTGTTATCTTCATTAGAGTTTCTCTAACTCTCATTTGATCGGCTTCATCCTCGGTCTTGAGTATTAGATTATCCATGACCTATATCATTTTGATCTCTTTTTTGAGATATAGTTTTTGAATTTTTGTTTTTGTTCTTTTGATCTATCTTCAAAAGTTTCATATGAAAATCTGTTTATTTTTTATCTATGAACTAAAAATAAATCCATTAATTCATCAACACATAATATACTTATATCTTTAATTTTTTTATAGTAGTAATTTTGGAGATAAACTCTATAATTTTTTTTTACTGCAGTTTGATCTTTTAAGTTTTCACCATAAGATTTCACTTAGTTCATAATAAAATAGACATTTGAGAAAAAAACTAGTTTCATAATCTTTCATCATAAGATTTTTAAATTCATGTTGATATATTTTTAAATATTTTATAATCTTTTATTGATGTTGATGCTGACATGATTAAAAAAAATAGAAACTCTTGCTTGTTATAGCATATAGACTTTTGCATGATTAAGAAGAAAAAAAAGAAGAAGACTTATACGTGTTTCTGTATATTCTTATTCATTTGATTTTTTTATCTTCAATAATATCATCTTCATTAAAATATATATATATATCTATATTAATAAATAAATAAATAAATATATATATATATATATATATATATATATATATATATATATTTAAATAATAAAAAATATCATATCTTAATATTTTTCATCTATTTATCTTAATTTATTTTTTTTCTTTTATTTTATCTAATTTTAATTAATTAAATAAATCTTATTAAATATTCTGTAGTCACTAGAGAGAACGAAAGATACTACATCCACCGATCCACCAATCCTTTCGACCATCACTTCTCTCAATCTATACATGTCTTTAATCTGACAACAAAAGAGAGATCTTAACATTATAGATTTGGAGACATATACTATGACATCTAAGGAGGCAATCGATGCTAAATTCGAAACCTTGGAGGCGCGAATGAAGAATAAGATTCGGACGCTTTTTACCGAACTCAGCAGAGACAACATCAGCTGGTAAGTAGCAGACCAAACCTATATGGTCATTGAGAAGCTGTAGACGGATAAAAGAAGAGGCGTCTCATCACAGTATCTACCTCTACATATCTATATTAAAAGCTGCCAAATACTTGAACTAGATGATGATCAAACGCACTTGCAGAAAAGACAACCCACGAGAATCCACTAGTGTTGGTTTCAGGCAACAAGCTTGACGACGGCAAGTTCAAGGTTGTCGTGCAGGCACACAACAGGACCCTAAAGCAGTCATTATATAATCCCCGTTAGCCACTGTGGCCTGTTCAACGTAGGCCGTAGATCCCCTAAACCAGTCATTATATAATCTTCGTTAGCTATTGTGCCTGTTCAACGTAGGACATAGATCTGCTTTAATATCAATCCACAAACCCTTGCTATTCTTCTTCTTCTTCTTAAGATTATTAGCTTGGGAATTTAGATTTGTTGACTCGGAAGTGTGGATAAGCTTGTCGTAAAGCAACGATAATGACGTTTGCCGACCCGTTGAGTCCCCTCCTGATCCTTGCCCCAAACCATGCATCGTGCCTGTGTAAAGGAAGACAAGTCTGGTTGTTTCTTTACTGTTTGTTTCCTGAAGTCCGGTTGTTTCTTTACTGTGTTTCAGAGCGGTATATCGTGGATTTTATCCGAGCTTCAAAAAAATTATCTTTTAAGGTAAGAGAGATCCGACGAATTTATGAACCCTTGGTTTCATATTCCTCAACTAATGTGAGACTAAATGATTTTATCAATACTCCCTCCCACAGAGGAGCCAAGACCTCAAAGTCGAGATGCGAGCCACATGACTCGAAATTGAATTTGCTCAATCGAAGTGCAGGCGTTGGTCCTTTTTTCTAGTCCGTATGCTTATGAAGAATTATACGTTTTGGGCGATGAGCGTACTTGTACTGTTTTGTCCTTTTCGGAATATGTAAGCTTTAAAAGATGCGACCTAGGTTGGGTTCTAGTCTCGTCTCTCAAGTACGATCTTCTCTCTTGACGAGTAGCCTGATTCTTTGTCACCGGACTTCTGCACATAGATCGAGATCGAAAAATTTTTTTTTGACTTGACCCATCCGAAGACTAAATTAGAGTTGAGTTGAATACGAGAGAGTTAAGTGTTCGAAGTCCTCTCTCATTGGTCAGAAGGTCGACTTTTATACTTGCGACGGGATGATTGATCATGCGTAATCATTTAATAACTACCGACTCCTCGGGATGATGATTTATACTCTACAAACGAGTGCCCATCGACCCATACGGATCGACGCTATTCCGAGTTTTATGGAACGACTAGGGGGTGCATGGTGCCAACCCGAGTTTTATGAAACGATTCCGCGATGTTCGACGTATAATAATACGAAGGTCGCTCTTATCCGAGTCTGAGATGTTCTCTACGTTCAAAGTCCTTTGTGTGCTCACACGTGGATACTATGGAAATGTGCCATATCAATAACAATATTATGTGATCCTTACGGCCAGTGGATTTAGAATATTATCACGTACGAGAGAGGGACATGCAACGTCTGAGTGGATAACGTCGACAGGATGACCAGCGACGTCCACACATCATATATAGTTAAATGGGGCGAGATCGGTGCTGGCTATCTTTTTCTAACTCGACAAAGTAGCCACTCAACCTTATCCTCTCCCTTCTTTTGCTCCCCACCCTCTGCTATTGCTATTGCAGAACTGCAAGCAAAGGTCGCCATCTGAAGTCGTAATCCACCCAACCACAACCGGAACTTGTGTAACATACTTTGAAGCAAGAAGACGACTTCTTTGTGTATTAGGGATATGAAATCTTTGCTAAGCATCTGAAATCCATTGGATACTAAGTTGACATTTACATTGTTGACATGACAAAAGGGACATCCTAACTGGTGTTTCGATTAGACATCCAGAATAAACCAAAATAACAAGAAAGACATCGATGAACATTACAAGTGAATCCAATAAAGATTTCCTGCGCAGATTACTGCTTCCTCTAGTGGTCTTCAGCACTCTTCTAATCCTTCTCTGTACAACAGAGGCAACATGATAGCTACTAATTAACATCTCCCATGTCGACACAAATCTCCACCACCTAGGCTTTTACATAGAACAAGAAATAACCTTTTTTTTGTTCCTCTTCCTTTGGTAACTTCAAGATCCACAGTCGTCGAAGAATGAGGATGGCACCGCAAAATCCCACCTTTTTATGTTCCTTCAAATTTTCCATCATTCTCTTTTCCTCTTCCTCGCCATTACAAGCTTCCTGCTATTTTAGCAACTCCGAAACCCACCCCACGTCCGGCGTGGCCTCGGCTCTGTCCAACATGCTCTCTTTGTTCAGTCTCTCGAACATCTTAGCCCTGAGAGCCCTCCCGGACTCCACCCTCTCCACCGGTCCCTCTTCGTCCGACCAGACGGCTGACGCAGCCGTCGGAGTCGACGGCATGCTACAGAAACCAGCGTTGAACCCAGCAAGAGCCCCCCTTGGGGATGCAAACCCACCATTTCCTATATGCAACCCCCATGAACTTGGCACCGATTGCGCCCTGCAGAGCTGCAACCGTCTTAGTGACGCCACCATCTCGTTCACCGACGACGATGGCTGCCACGACTCGCGCCGCAGGTTCGAGCCGTTGGGTGATATCGGCGGAGACGCCGTCGTCGGGGTCTTGGGCGGCGAGATCAGCGTCGCGGTCGTTGAGCAGACGAAGTTCTTTGATAGATAAGACTGCATGGAGGACTGCTGGCGAAGAGGCGAACCGTCGTAGGACTCGACGGCGGTGGCTGAAGCCGATGTGGTGGTCTGCTGGTGTTGCGATGGCAGCACGCGGAGCTGGTCGGGGGTGTGGGCGAAGAAGCAGACGCGACGGCGGCAGGCGGTGCTGTCCTTGCAGGGCTGGGTGCGGTAGCGCTCCGGGTGTAGCCAGCACTCGAACACTCCGTGGGCGAGCTCGCAGGCGTCGCCGCGCTTGCACCCACCGGTCTTGCGGAAGTCCGCGCAGGGGGTCCCCGAGTAACGGTGCTTCCGCGGGTCGCGGCGGCGGGCCTTCTCCCCCGGGTGCGCGAAGGGGCACTCGGTCCAGTCGTGGGTGCGCCCCCTGGCGCACCTCCTCACCTTGAACTCGTACATCCGGAACTCGTCCGACGCGTACGCGTCCACCACCGCAGGCGCCTCCTCCGCCGCCGCCTCCTCCTCGCACCCGAGGTAGAGCTGCAGCGCCGCCAGCGTCGCCTCGTCGAGAAGGCCGTCGCCGGTGGCGACGCCGCTGACAGGCAGGTGGGAGGAAGTGGCGTTACCGCCTGTCAGATCATCGGAGGGTGACCACGGCGGAACTTGAACGGTCGGATTATGATGGCCGATACCACGTCCGATCAGCATCATCGTCAGTCGCGCTCGCTACTATTCTTCGTCGACCTTCTCTCGCCTTCCAGTGGTTTCTTCGTCGCTACATGGCACATAAATGGGTACGGATGACCCGAGTCGGGTTATTGACAACCGCGGTCGAGAAATATCTATAACTGACGGTGTTTCGGCATGTTGAGGCGGTGCGCGGAAGAAACGCCATTCTCTTTCGCCTTAGCAGACGAATCGCCGTCACGGATGACGGATGCGAAGTTAAGCCAGAAGTTTCCGGGTACCCGTGGACAAGGGTGCAGTGGGACACGTGGAGGCCGCAGAAGGCCTTTGTCAGATTCGCTCGTCTCAGCGGAGACACGTTCCCGCTCGGAACAAGGAGCGTATTAAAAGACCGTGTCACTTACCTGCTTCGTGCAGGGGTCCACGGGTTTCGAGTGGGTTCAACTTCACTAACATGGAGGACAAACAAACGGGTCACTACAAACAGGTAGACGAAGTATTAAAACAATTAATGGCGGCATGCAGCAGAAGCGTGTTATTACCTTTATACCCTCGTACAAGCGAACATTTCAAAGTCATCGTATCGTATCCCGTCACGAGCCTCGCTTTGTCACCAGACTTGGTCGAGTCAAATCACCTTTTCTGCTCGTAATTTGACCCAGCAATGGGAAATGTCCCACGACGCGGTCACGGGGACAACATGATCCGATCAGGACCGTCTGTTCTAGATCACACGACTCCTCATGGCGTCCAAGGTGGGGCCTCCTCCTCCGTTCGTGTTCCACCATCATGGTGTTGACCTTATTAGCTGGAACTGGGACATTAGGCGCAGATCTGTAGGTGGGTTAGACCTTCATAATATTCACTGTCCAAACTGTGCTCTTCACGGTATTGGTCAATACGTAAAACTATGATGACTCTATTTGGTGGAGCATCGTTAAGAGTTAAATATGGCCTGCTTGATTCTTCAATCATAGTGTTTATCAGATTTTTTTTTTAATTTATAATTTTTTTAAAATTAACTTTTTGTATAAAATTGGAAATGGAGTTTTCATTAATATATTTTTAAATAATTAATTATTTGACACTTGTATTAGTTTGAAACCAACTTTTGTTAATCCAGATTTTATGAATTTGAGTTGATCATAACTAGTTTTTCAAAGGATGAGGATTGAATTTATGATCGATTTTATAATCTTTTTGAATTCAAACTATATTATTGATGATACTTAAAAGAGCAATGGATTATCAAATTTATGCATAATTTTTTATTTTATAAATAAAAAATATTTTTAAAAATTTTTGATTATAAATGATTTGACTTTAATATATCTGCTCAATTTTGGTTATATTTTGTATGTTGACCAAGTTGAATTTATTTTTTAAATTAATAAAATATTTTTAACTTTGAAAAAAAAATAAAAATAATAATAATATATTACTTAAAAATCCTATTAAAAACTACATATTGCTTATCAAAGTATAAAAGGTTACAACAACTTTAAGATATCTATCCTCCATCCAAATCTAATTAAAAATTAGACGTTTTGACAAAAGAGACAAGCCAGTGGATAGATACACTGATTGCCTTGTCCAAAGATATGTATCACCCTCTACTCAGACAACCAGATTGAGTAGAGCAAACATATCATGAAGCGAAAGAGAGTTCAAAGAAGATTCCAGCAGGAGATTCCTCCTCATCCCAAACCTTTACGATCCATCCATTCACCATAAAGTAATGTATTTACACCTAAATGAATTGATTGCCAAAGACTAATTTGCCTAAGAGCAGCCACCTTGAATGAGAAGATCGCCATCATCGAGCTTTGAATGGGCCTCAAAGGTCCCGTTCGTATTCAGCTCAGCTCACTGCAGAATGCGATCAACATAGTGTGCAAAGGCAGCATAAACCTAAGTCTTGATTGTACCTTGTTCTTGGTCGAACCAGGACGCCATTCTTCGTGCCTCTTGAAGTTCCAAAAAGCTCTCCAGGTATACCGATCAGTGGCAGAAATCCTACGTATCTCGAGTTACCTTGAAACTTTTTGATCTGGTGTTGGGCTGCGGAGGATTTGCAAGTTGGAGAACACGGAAGTTCCCACACAAGAACAGCAGGAGTTTTAAGACTGTAGTTCAATGCAGAGTTCTTCTAGTTTGTATCTGCACAAGCAGTTCATGAGAACAAGTCTCGAGTCTACCCGGTCAGACTTGTCCAACCTCCATGGCTCCATTGACTGATTCCTTCCTCCCCCTTCTTTGAATTCCGATGCTTTGAAGTCTGAGCCTACTACCGCAAGACCCAGTCAGTCAACGACGAACCCCAGATTACTCGCTTTCCTCCTCTTTCTTTGATCAGAGCCAAGGCTATATAAATGAACTGCAGCCATTCCATCTCATCCCACACCAATCCAACAAGTTCTTCTTTGCATCTCTTTTCCCCACCAAACCTGCTTCTCCTTGCAGCGTTCGTCTTCACACAGCCAGCATAAACGAACAGGGAGAGGTGTTTAGAAATGGCAGCTCTTCAAGTCCAGAATTTGCAGTCAACCTCATCCTCCCATGGAAGATTTCGCGCTAGCCTGTTTCCTTCCTCCAATTTCAGGGCTAAAAGCGTCTATCTTCGGCAGCTACCGAACAAGATCACAATCCAGGACCTCATCCTGAGACAAGATGGCACTGCAACGAAGGAGGTACCAACGCACACCACGACAGGCAACGAGGACAAGGAGTTGGTCACCAAGCTTCTTGCCATAACCGAGGCGGTCGCCGATAGAGCCAATATGCACGCGATCATCGGAGCACAGAGGAACAATTGGAATCACCTGTTTACCAACTCCATCAACTCCGTCACTCTCATCGGATCCCTCATGGCGGGGATCTCATCGGTACCGGTGGGAGAAGCAACGACACAGCTGCTGGCATTCAAGCTTGCCTCCATGCTGTTGTTCGGCACCGCGATGGGAATGATGCTGGTCGTCAACAAGATTCAGCCTTCCCAACTAGCTGAGGAACAGAGAAAAGCCACCTTGAGGTGGAAACAACTGGAGAGATCGATCCAAGACACGTTTTCACTGAGAAATCCGACGGAGTCGGACGTCAAGGACGCCATGGACAAGGTGCTGGCTCTCGAGAAGGCCTATCCTCTCCCCTTGCTCCCTGGAATGCTTGAGAAGTTCCCGAAGAAGGTGGAGCCTTCCCGTTGGTGGCCTAAACTACGACAAAGGCCGGAGGAAACGCATCGAAGACACACAAATGGAGCGGATGCCAATGGCTGGAGCAAAGAACTGGAAGAAGAGATGAGGGGTCTTCTCAAAGTTCTAAAGCTGAAGGATGAGGAGCAATATTTGCGGGTGGGGAAGGTGGTCTTAGACACCAACAGGACTTTGGCCACCGCAGGGCCTCTCTTTGCTGGCCTAGCTTTGATCGGATCCGGGTTAATAGGTTCTTCGGCTCTCGGGCCACTCCCGGTTCTGCTTGCGGTTGCCGGAGGGTCGCTCGCGACGGTGATGAACACCCTGGAGCATGCCGGCCAGGTAGGAATGGTGTTCGAGCTGCTCCGGAACAATGCTGGCTTCTACAGGTGGCTGCAAGAGGAAATTGAGTTCAATCTGGGGGAGGAAGATGTGGAGAAGAGGGAGAACGGGGAGCTGTTCAAGCTGAAGCTGGCTCTGAAGCTTGGAAGAAGCCTCTCCGAGTTCAGAGACTTTGTGCCGTACGACTCCCCTTCTTGCAAAGACGAAGACATCAAAGACTTCGCCGGGAAGCTATTCTAGATGAGTTCCTAATTCAGATTCTTTCATCAAGATCCACTAAGATGGATCATTTTTCTTGTACATCGTGCATGTTCAAAGAGAAAACTATCTCAAGGAAACGAACGTCTGTTCTCTCGTATGTCAACGTAAAGAACAGAATCCTCTTTCACTCTAGAGGAAGAAGACAACAAAACTGAGAGGAAACACAGCTAAACAATGTGAAAGGAAACCATCAAGTATTTTAGGCTGCAATTCTCTACGATGTTGGTCAAATTTGCTGGCTAAGCGTTTGACAGGAATGCAAGCAGATAGGATCGGCTTACTATTCTCTCAACATGTTGTTTACGGACAATAGCTCCATTCTCGAGCAGCCAGTTGGGGGCCTCAAAGAATCATGCCTTCGACAGAAGATGCTGTTCAGCTAGCCATCAGAACAGTTCTCGGACTGCTTGCGTTCCACATGCTCAGATCTTAGAGAATCATGTAGTGATATGGACTGTGTTCTGGCAGCTGATGGAGATCTTGATCTGGCTTGCAGATTCGATTCAAAGCTTGATAACGCCAACAGTAGATATTCCATCTCGGTTGATTCAGCATAAGAAGCGACACAACCACGAGAATCAAATTCGGGTAGATATAAAGCAAATCACTCCATATCCACACGAAAAGTTGAGTTCCTGAAGCATGAGTTCCTCTCATTTCAGTAGCAGAGAGATTGTTCTGTCTTCTTCTTCAAAGGAGTGTTAGAATTATTCTTGAAGTGTGGTAAAGAGGTTTATTTAGTAATGTTTATTATATCGAAAGGAATATTCATTACATCAACAAGAAAAAATAGATTAAAAGTCTATGAAAAAATAAGTCAAATTGATTATTCTTAAAAAGGTTTCTTGAAATAGAATGATTATCTTGAATATAATTAATGTAATATATTTCTGGGACTATATAAATTTCATATGTTGGGTCATGAAATAGATAGAGTTTTTCTTGAGAGAAATATAGAAGATTGAAGCTTGTCCTGTTCTTCTTCTGTTGGATATCTCTATCCCTTCTTTCTATCAAGATCAACATTTGGTATCAGAGCATAGGTTAAGCTATGACATCTTCCTCAAGTACCATCTAACTTCGGATTCCTAGATTGACAAAAAAAAATTATAACATATGGTGCATCCAAATGAAGGGTTCTTCTAGGCTCCCAAGATGTATGGGAGTTTGCAGAAGATGAATTTATTGAACCAAGCCAAGCAGAAGAAGGAGCAATGAATGTAGAAGAAAGAAAACAACTCAAAGAAAAAAGGAATAAAGGAGAAAAATGCTTTGTTCACGATCTACCAAAGGCTTGAGAAATACATCAAAAAGCATTCGATGGTGTTGATAAGGTAAAGAAACTTCGTCTACAAGTTTTACGAGTTGAGTTTGAAAAATTATAATAAGGTACTTCTGAAACTATTTCTGATTACTTCTTAAAAATCATTTCTATTGTTCATTAAATTAGACGAAATGGTGAACAAATAAATGATCAAAGAGTAATAAAAAAAATACTGAGATTTCTAGATCCAAAATTTGATTTTATTACTGTTACAATTGAAGAATCTAAAGATTTGAAAAAAATATATTTAGAAGAATTTATGGGTTTCCTTCAAGTTCATGAACAAAGGATTACAAAAAGATGAGAAGACAAAACTATGAAACAAGCATTACAAACGAAGCTTACTCTTGAAAATAAAAGTGAATCAAATTCTCAAAGAGAAAGAAGACAAGGACAAGGACAAAGAGGAAGAGGAGGCAGAAATCAAACCAATCAAGAATCTCCAAACAATGAAGATGCTAGAGAACATTCTAGTCAAAGAGGTCGAGATTATAGTCGAGGACGTGGCCGAGGCCGTGGACATTACAGAAACTCTAAAAGGTCTGAAATACAATGCTATATTTGTAAAAGGTATGAACAATATTCTTATGAATGTTATTATAATCCTAACAATCAAGGTGATAAGGTAAATTTTATTGAGGAAGAAAAGAACGAAAATCAAGTTTTGCTAATGAGTTATGATCATTTGAAAGAATATCAATCTATAACATGGTATCTAGATAGAAGAGCCTTTAATCACTTGTGTGGCATCAAAGAATTATTTTTAGAAATTGATACAAGTTATTCCGAGAACATTATATTTGGTGATTTATCTCAAAGACCAGTAAGAGACAAAGGTAAAATTCTCCTTGAACTTAATAATGGCAAAGAATTATGCATTTCAGATATTTATTATGTTCCTAATATGAAAAATAATATTCTAAGCTTAGGATAATTATTTAAAAAATGTTATGATATTGAGATGAAAGATATGACTCTCTCAATTCATGACATGAATAAAACATTGATATCACATATGAAAATGATAAAGAATAAAATGTTTCCTCTATATTTAAGTATTTTTTATCAATCGAATTATTTTAAAGCTGATATTGAGGATATTTCTACATTTTGGTATCTTATATAAGCTCACTTCAAATTTGAAGCTTTGAAACTTCTAGAGAAGCGTAATACGATGATATGAATGCCAAAAATTGATCGTCCAACAAAATTATGTGAAGTATGTGTCATGGATAAATAAGAAGAACAAAAAGAGCAAGGCATCGACTTGATCTGGTGTACTCAAATGTTTGTGGCCCTATCAATCCAATATCACTTGGAGGAAGCAGGTATTTTCTTACCTTCACTGATGATCATAGTGGAAAAACTTGGGTTTACGTGTTAAAAGAAAAGAAATAAGTTTTAAGTAAATTCAAAGAATTTAAGGATTTAGTTGAAAGACAAAGTTGTTGTAAGACTAAATGTTTAAAAACAGATAGGAGTGGTGAATATATATCAAATGAATTTGAAAGTTTTTGTAGAAATAATGGAATTCTACATTAATTCACCATGTCATACACACCTTAACAAAATGGTGTCTTAGAAAAAAAAAAAAAAAGGACTATCCTTAATATGGTTTGATATATATTAAAGGAAAGAAAAATTAAAAAAAATGAAATTTAGGGAGATGCTGTTGCTTATGCAGTTTATTTGCTTAACAGGTTTTCGACAAAGCAAATTGGTAATGTTACACCAGAAGAAGCATGGAGCTTACAAAAACTAAGAGTTGATCATTTGAGGATTTTTGAAAGTGTTGCATTTGCCAAGATACCAGAAGAAAAGAGAACAAAATTGGAAGATAAAAGTCAGAAATACATTTTGCTAAGTTATCCAGAGAATTTCATTAGTTACAAACTCTATAATCCTATCACTAATAAAGTTGTGATGTCAAGAGATGTTGAGTTTGATGAACAACAGATTTGAAACTGGAAAAGTGATGAGCAGCATAAGAAAGCTGTAGCTTCAGAAGAAGATGATATAATACAAGCAAGCACCGAAGTGGTTTTGCCGGAATCATCACCTAGATTAGCTAGGTCATATGATTCAAGAAGTCCAATTATAAGAAGGACAAGACCGATTTAGGAGCTATATGATGCAACTCGAAGGATTGATACTAACAATGATGAACTTTCTTTATTTTGTCCTTTTACAATATATGATCCATTAACCTTCGAAGAAGCTTATAGATATGAAAAATGATGATAAGCTATGAATGAAGAGATTCATGCCATTAACAAAAATAATACATGAGAGCTTACTATATTTCCAGAAGACCACCAAACTATCGATGTTAAGTGGATCTTCAAAACAAAAATAAATGCAAAAGGAGAGGTGGAGAAATACAAAGCCTGATTGATTGCAAAAGGATACAAACAATAATATGAGATTGACTATGAAGAAGTATTTGCACCAGTTACTCGACTAGAGACAGTAAGATTACTTATCTATCTAATAGCTCAAATGAAATGAAAAATTTTACAAATGAATGTCAAATCAGCATTTCTTAATAGAGTTATTGAAGAAGAGGTATATATTCAACAACTTCGAAAGAAACTTGGCATACTAGATGGAACAAGTTTAAGGGGGGAGAATGTTAGAATTAAACTTATTTAAGTGTCATAAAGAGGTTCATTTCATCAAAAGAAATATTCATTTCATCAAGAGGAAGATTCATTACATCAAGAAAAAAAAAAAATTAAAAGTCTATGGAAGGATAAGTCAAATTGGTTATTGGTTCTTGAAAGGGTTTCTTGAAAGAGAATGATTCATTTTAAATATAATTATTTTAATATATCTCTTAGGACTATATAAACCTCGGGTCATGAAATAGATAGAGTTTCTAAAATTGTAAAGAGTTTTTCTTGAGAAAAATAAAGAAGATTGAAACTTGTCCTACTCTTCCATTGTTGGATATTTCTATCCCTTCTTCCTATCAAGAACAATAAGGCCAACATGATCTGAAGAAACATGGCATAGACATACATAAGAACAAAATTCTTGCTGCTATGGGCAAAGGAAGAAGGAATATATTTTGCTGCCATGGTGATTCGTGGTTCATCCACCACCATCTCTTCTGCCCTATTCTTGTCTCATCAAGATGACCTGGTATCACGTAGAACAAACCTTTTAGCTTCTTTACAATATTTTTAGCTCATCAGGGACACCCCAATGCTCAGCATCCAACACAACGCTGAGCATTGGGTTCCTGTGCCCTACGTAATCGACCTTTCACTCAATCGACAAGATCGCGAGGACGACACCGCTAGAGATCTTTCTTCAGTTTTAGGTCACGTTAAAGCGATCAATGATTGATCGTATCGATCACAAATTATGTCACCACTTGCATACCTTTATACATCGCATCTTTTTCTGGTGAGCTGTTTCCCGTGTCACTGGTTACTCAGCATGAAGGCATCCTGAAAGCTTAAACAGTGCTTTTAGAACCAAACATTATTTTGAAGCTCATTTCTAATACTTCTGTAGATCCTAACATCAGGGGATTTATATGATCTTCTCAGGAGAGGTGTCAGTGTAGCAGATACAGTAGATCAATTTCATAGCCATGAATCAGAACGATTTCTCAAAGCAACAAGATAGAAGGAAGTTAAGTGACAGGTACCGCACACAATCTGTGCAACACATCTTCCCTGCGGAAACAGCAAGAAAAATTCCATGTGTTTATGTTGTCATCAGAACAAGAACTGCATGCAGATGCAAATGCAGATGTACAAGGAGGCATCGCTCCTGCCTAAAACTGTTAAGGGAAGGTAATGGGCATATTCCGAGAATTAATCCCTACACCCCCCTGCGATTAATCTTAGGTACGCATGCACTGGGTGTAACGGGTTGGTGGTGGTCATCCCACCAACCATGGTTGTGTTGGGTGCAAAGAGGAGCACCAGCCCAGAAGAAGTGGCCTTCACCTGAAGATACCGCACCTTCTTGTTCTCCTGCGTAATGTACCATTGGCATCTTGTGCCCTATAAATACCAAGCACCGCTGCTGCCTCGTTGCTCATACATCGCGATTCCCTGCAGTTAATCTCTCTCTCTCTCTCTCTCGCCCATGGCAGACGTCGTGGTGGTGTTCGACTTCGACAAGACTATCATCGACTGCGACAGCGATAACTGGGTCATCGACGATCTCGGTGGCACGCAGCTGTTCGACGAGCTGCTCAAAGCCATGCCGTGGAACTCCGCCATGGTACATGTCACTCCTTTCCTGTGTCACGTGTTCCTTGTTTCATGCGGGTTTCTCGGCGTGCTGATTGGATTGGTTCCTCGGATTCAGGATAGGGTGATGGAGGAGCTCCACTCGCAGGGTAGAACGATTGAGGAGATCTCGGAGAACCTGAAGAGGGCTCCGTTGCCCGCCAACGCCGTTGCAGCCATCAAATCAGCTTACGCTCTCGGGTATGCTTAGCCCCTGCTTCATGGTTCTTGATGATTAGTTCGTCTCTTTCCCCAGCATCTTATTGGATGGTACCTACGTGGTGCGACTCTCAGATGTGAGCTGCGGATTGTTAGTGATGCCAACAGATTCTTCATCGAGACCATTCTGAAGCACCATGGCCTCATGGCCTACTTCTCGGAGATCCATACAAACCCAGGCTATGTTGATGAGGAAGGGAGGCTGAGAATTTTCCCTCACCATGACTTCAAATCTTCTTCCCATGGCTGCCGTCTCTGCCCTCCCAACATGTGTAAGGTGAACTCTGTTCCTGCATGGCCCTACAAACGCTCATGCAAATTAGATTCGGTATAATCCTCTCCACTGCTCCTCCTATTCTCTGACACGTAGAGTGCAATCATCGAGAGGATTCAAGCATCAGCATTCCTCGAGGGGAGGAAGCGGTTCATCTACCTCGGCGATGGAAAAGGAGACTACTGCCCGTCGCTGAGGCTGAACGAAGAGGACTGCGTGATGCCAAGGAAGAACTACCCACTGTGGCAGCTCATCGTTGACAATCCTCAGGCCCTCAGAGCTGAGATCCATGAGTGGAGCAACGCAGAGGAGCTTGAGCGAGTCTTGCTTCGGCTCATCAGTGAGTCCGCCTCGGCTGATCGCAGCAGCCCCAGCCAGCTGATTTCAGTCGATTGCAAGTTTCAGACACTGCCACCGTCTTCCATCGAGGCTTTTCCCAAGTCTCTTCCAGTTCCTAACTAAACGTGCCAGTTTTGATCCTTGGATATGCTGGTGATGATGCCGAACCATTCGAATGCCAATATGTAAGCCTCTTTTGTTGCACTTGCACTTCGGGAGTTACACAGAGACAATCATGCACTTGGGAACTGGATTGAAGCAGTAGGTACTTGGAACTTGGGACAAACTGAAGTTTCCATCTTGCCAACATAACTTAATCAGTCAAATAAACCCATCATGATTCACTGCTGATTTCTCATCTCTAATCTCTGACTTTCCAAAACCACAGCAAGTTGTATAATAATACTCACATTTGATTTTGACAATGAAAAGTGAGGCATAATTACATAAAAGAAACCTCAAGAATAAATAGTAGTTTATCATATGCACATACAGCTTGATTACAACCACCAATCTGCTATGGGCCACTGTTGATCAGATGCAATGTCTCTGCCAAATGAAGTAAATGCATCAAAATGACATAATATGGAGAGTTTCAACCACATTTCCATGTGTCCCATTTCCATCTTATGCCCGGAAAATTACTGATACACTTGGAAATGACATGCGTCCTGCTATCCATGGAGGCAGCAGCAGGAATAAGCATCACAACTTGGCAATAACGGGCATGTGTCAATAAGGGGGTCAATTTCCAGGTAATCATTGCAGCATCAAGTTCTTCTGGTGCTAGATGAACCATCAGTTTCTTCAAATTCTTGAGTTCGCCTCTTACGCTGAGATTTTCTGGGAGGATAAACCAAGCCCTTGGCCCCAATACCAGTTCATCTATCTCCGGGAAGGTGCTCAACAGATCAATAGTGCACTGTTCCACCAAATCAACAACGTGGCTAGATCCATACGCTTCCAACTCCAACCGCTTAATGGTTCGACTGGGAGCAAACACTTGTGCCAAGTTGCATAGATCCGAGGACTCTATCCTGAGAGACCTCAAATTGAGTTTTTCTCCCACTACGATGGGTGCTCTAGCCTTTTTGATTGTAACATCAAGTTCAGATAATAGAGGAGTCTCCAGATGAAGGGACTCTGGTTCAACACACTTAAGTTTCAGCTCAACCAACTTGGGTGCACATACCGTTAGAGATAGCACAAAATTTGAAACCGTCCACGTGCAGACCCTTAGTTGTAGAAGATGAATTTTGGGCTCCTTAAGCCCACCAACCCCGATCAAGTTAAGAGCTTGGAGAGAAGGGAAACATTCATTCACCTTGTCGAGGTTTGCATCATCTAGTCTTATGAATTCAAGGGTCAGTGAAGTCAATTTGTGCATTGGTTTTAGCTCCTCAACCGACAGCCAAGCATTTCTGACCTCCAAATTTACAAGATCATGACCTGCATATGCAACCTTTTAGTTCGGAACAGCATACGAGAAAAGAATGAGCAGTTGCAATGATTTTTATTTTCCCATACAAGGATCACAAACTTATGAGCTTAATAGATCTACAGAACTCGTAAGGGACTCATTGGTGCAAGTAGACATGCAATTTCAGTCATTTTTTAACAAGGTAGAGATAAATCACACATGAACAGAGCAGCTCTAGAAAACCTACGACTTCAGAAGACTCATATGCATGCATACATATATACATACTATATTTCTCTCCAAGGACATGACTAAAATATGGCAGCAATAATGGATTTTTTGAAATAGATGAAAGGACCTATTTAATCTCCTACCTCCTACTGATATCAGCAAGACATAATATTGCCAATTTAATCAAATTCTTTCCATAAACAGTTGACACAATATGAAGGATTATTTTTCACAAGATGAATAGATCAATTTTCAAAAGAGGAAAAAAAAATCATCTTGATCCTCTCCGGGTTTTTCTTGCAGTAAAATATAAAAAAATTCCAATATGATTACCTTCCTGAAGAAATTTGCAGTTTAAGAACCTTGTCTTCTTCAGCTTGTTTAATGTTTGCTAACGTCTGGATGTGCCTTAGTGGATATTGCAATTCTGAGATTTTAGATGCTACATGATGAGTGACTCGAATTTTATCTAAGCATACTAATTTCCATAGTGGATGTTGCAATTCTGAGAACGTAGTTTCTACATGATTAGTGACTTGAATTTTGTCTAAGCATACTAATTTCCATAGTGGATGTTGCAATTCTGAGAACTTAGTTGCTACATGATTAGTGACTCGAATTTTATCTAAGCATACTAATTTCCTTTACAAATAATATTGACCTCATATTGACCCTCTAAAATAACAGCATATTCATATTGCAAGTTGATCCCAGGTGTTGTTATGCAAGTCATAATAGAGATAGAAAAGAACAAGTTGAGGTGGTAGTAACTTTATCATTAAGAAATCCAAAGTCCAAGATGTGAAGGAAGATTAAAGAAGGAAAAGAAGAATTATTTATATGTAGTACAGTATGATCTCGCGTTGGATGGCCTCTAAGCATGAATAAATCTAATTACACGGAACTATGTAAAAACCAAAACAGATTCATCGAGGTCTTGACTTCTAAATCATGTCCACGCACCGCTGGTGGCCAAGCAACACAAAAATATCTTGAATTGTATGCAAATACATTCAATTTTTTGGTTCTCAGCATGCAATGAGGGCATGTAATTTCTCTAGTGTGCACAGAATAGCATTCATAATCAGTGTAATTTCAAGAAAAAGAACCAAAAACGATAAAATTAGGGGATGGGGATTCAAAGGAGGAAAGCGATAGAGCTCACAGATGTCGGCGATGAGGGATAAAGCCTGGGAAGGGCGCCAGCACGACTGGAGCCAGTAATCGTCGATGGCGAGGGAGCGGAGGCGGGCGGCAAGGAGGGGGAGCCACCGGGCAAGGAAAGGGACGGCGGTGAGGTGTAGGTCGTCGGCGTCGTCGACCTCGTCGGCGGGGGCGGAGAGGGGCCGCTCGGCTGCAAGGGCGAGAGCGAGGGGGCCGGGGGAGGCGGAGAGGAAGGAGGCGAGGTTGGCGACGAGGGACCTGAAAGGGGTGTCGTGGTCGCAGGTGTCAGGGGCGCGGGACCGGAGGAAGCGGTCGCGAGAGCAAAAGAGGCGGGCGGATCGGACGTCACGGGACAGGGAGCGGAGGGTCCGGGAGGCGAGGCGGCACCGGGCCAGCTCGGTCGAATCGCCGAGCCGACTTAGTATCTCCACCAGGACGGGAGAAGGCAGATCCTCCAATTCCATCGACCACAACGAGCAGACGACGACGACCGCGCTCCGCATATATATATATATATATATATATATATATATATATATATATATATATATATATATATATATATATATATATATATATATATATATATATATGTATATATATATATATATAATTATATCTTGGCCTTTGGTCTACCGGATTTCGACGCATCTCAGAGTGATGAGATCAACCCCATTAATATTAACGAAGTCAATACGTTGCTTCCTAAGCAAAGAATGGTTATTAGGGTCCAAAATATGTCTCATCATTTAATTAAACTATTGCGTTCATATAATAATAAACCACATTAAACAGAGAGGGGGGGGGAGAGAGAGGTGTTTAGCGAATCACGCCTTTTGTCTTCTATATCCGATGGCGACGTGTAGCGACGAAGAAACCAGAAACCTAGTCCGGTCGCCACACCCATCGTTGCCCTCCTCGCACCTCTTATGCCCCTGCCGCCGTGCCGGCCTCCTCCTCGAAGAAGCGCTTCCCTGTCGCCGAGGCGTCGGCCCTCGATTCCGGAGTGGAATCCAGTGATTAGCGGCGATGGTCGAGAGGAGGAGGAGGTGAGGCCGGTGGTGTTGAATGACAGAGAGTATGCGGATGGGATCGGGAGAATCGAGGATCAGGGAATCAGAGGTGGTGTTCCGGCCAAGTTCTTGTACCGGGAATCGGCGCCGGCGTACTGGAGGGCCAAGGAGAAAAGGTAAGAGTTTTTACCTCCCTTTAAATAAAGATCCATATAGAAGGCTGCAACTGCTTTATATACATGTTGCTATCTTGATTTAAGTGTAAAATCTCCCCCTTTTTGTAATTATTGAAAACCAGTGACGAAGACATTAAAATAATTTCTCAGACCTATGCTTGAAGTGTCATTTTGTTGTTTAAAAATGTTAAAAAATTACTTGTAGTTTCTGAGAATTGAGTAGCTCGAGGAAAAGTAGGGCAATTACATAGTCAACTAGAAAAAGAACTTTTTCTCAATGCTGATTAACTATTATTGCGGTGCTCCCTCGTTTGGTGATTCTGAGTTTTAGTTCTACAAAGTTTGCTGGAATGCAGAAACAGCTGACAAGTTATGCCACAATGTGTATTAGTTTCATCTATATAAAAATTGGAGAAAGATAAGCTAATATTGGTGTTTTTTTTATCTCTCTCTCCTTTTTTTTTTGGCATCTGTTCATGCACTTTATTGGGACTGCACCAGTCAAGGAAAATGTGAATCTCTTATCCATGCCTTCAAGTTATGCACAGACAAATGGATCCCTTAGTTACAGATAACTTGAAATATATGTTTTCTCATAGAACATGCTTTGTTGCTGTTCTATGATTTTTGCAGCTATTTGTTGCTGTTCCATCCCACATATTCAAGTTTTGGACATTTCTGGAAATAATGTTTTAGGTATGCATCCATCAAATGGTTCATTTCTGCTAGAAATCTATCAAGGTACTTGTGAAGCGATTGTTTGTATTTAGTAATGCATTTGCGCAATCCAATTTCCTATATGGCAATGGAATTGTGACTAAAATGGGTTATGGAAGTTAGTTTCCTTAACTGTTAAGATGAATTCCAAATATATTATAATACACATAACAAGTAGCATCCTCTCCATCTTGCAAACAAAAATGTGGTAATACATTGAGAAGTTATTTTTGTGATTCACAATACATATTTTAGCATAATATTCAAGTTGCAAAAGTGGGTAAGAAAAGATTATTTGTAGGCTGCCAATGTCTTGTTTCAGTCTTCAAAATCTTGATCAAATCCCACTATAGATGGGGATGGTTTGCTGTGGCAACATTCTGACAACCATCATAAGCTTGTCTTTGAGTTTTTGTTACTTGTTTCCACTATTCTTAGTTCATTCTTGGTAACTTTATTAACATAAACACACTTCACACCAGCTTCTATCCTTCTACATCAAGGTTGAGGGTTGGCATATGGCAGAAGGTACCATCTTCTCACTCTTGTAAAACAATGACAAATGAAAACTTGTTTAATATAAGGATGGTCAGGTTGGTTGTACCAAGACATGGCTAGGTCAAGTTTTGGTCTATGTTGGCTGGCACAGGTGGCATGCCAGTTGGCACGGCATGGTATGTTATGCACCATGTATAACAGTCCTTGGTGGGTTTAGTCTTGGTTTTGAAGTGTTTCCTGTGATGACATATACCACACGAGATTAATCTGACATGATGCAATGGTGCATGCCAAATACCTGTGCCCTTATAACCCAAGTACATGGCCATTCGGCTGGCATGGGCTCCACATGGATTGGCACAATCAGTACCATCACACCACCTAGCCCATGAAGTTCTTGTGCATCATGAGCATGGGACCCTACATTTGCAACACAGCTAATATGTTTTCTACTCTGCATCTTCATTCTAACACTTATGTGTATTATATAGATCCATGCAGCATTGGTAGTACTGCCTTGCGTATGTTGATAATATATGATTGTGGCAGGTTGAGAGAGAGCAGCAGATTTTGAAGACCTCGAAGCCTGATAGTGATCCACTGCTTTGCACTTTCTATTTGTGCATTCTTTATCATTCCTTTCTTGCTTTCTTTTCTTTTTTATTTCAGGGTGAAAAAACATAAATGATGAATTAGATTAGCTGTATATGGGGGCATTTGGTTGCCTATAACCATAAATGACAACATGTAGTGATTATAAGCAAAAAACAAATACCTATAGGTTGTAGTTGCAACTGCAATCCAATCCAGAAGTGTGACATGTGACGTTTTAGATTGTGAGTTTATTTGCAGTATGTAAGGGTTCAATTATATGTACACGTGGTACAAATGGCTTAATTGCAAGGAATCAAATATTTGTGAGTAAGATGCTTGTCGCGAAAGGACTTACAAACAGACTAATTGCAGGCAACCAAATTTCTCCACTTTTTATGCTACTTCGGCCCAGTACGGACTGTTCTTCAAGTTCCTTTTTTTATGATGTGATAGTAGTGTATAAATCCTTTGTTGGACTTGGAGGTTACATGAATCCTTCTCTTTTTCTATAGAAAGGCATCTATTGAATTGCCTCTTTTGCCTGATCAAAGATGTGTTTCTTTTTCCTATTGCTTGGATAAGGATACATTTCCCCTAGATGCTACATTACCCTTTATTTTGTGGCAAATTCCCCTGGCCATACTGACAAAATGCTTCCAGGATAAATTCAGAAATTCCATGGTATGTTTACTTTCATTGTTCACATCAACTATTTCTGCTTTGAGGAAACGGCATTTTCTCCATCTTTGTTCCCTTTATAATAACAGACGAAACATAAATCTGATGGCTTTCACCTTTATTGAAATTGGCCAGGTTAGGAACATGAACTCTTGGTTCTTCAGCAGTCTCGGACAGGAGAATAAGGACGGGATGATCAAAATGCATTAACCATTAAGCACCTTTAAGCCCTAGGATGCAAGCAAATGAAGCACTGGTGCTCAATGTCTTTTGGCACTACTCTTAAGTTGGTTATATCCATCTTTGTGTCAAACATGATGTTTTCCTAAGAGACCTGAAGTTGCATATGTAAGGATTCTTGTACCCCTTTGTGTATAAAACAGTAATAACTTTTATGAACATTATGTTTGGAAACATATTTATATTTTTAATGTAATTTAGAGAAAAAAATTAATAAACATGCAATTGTGAAATAGCTTGAGTGATTCATAAATAATAGATAAAAATTACATTATAAATTTGCATTGATATAAATGTTGCTTGATAAAATTGTATTTCAAAAGCCCACTGAATAATGTGTGACAAATTTATCATTTTAATATTTTATTAAAATATATATATAATTTTATTAAAAAATTTAAATGGTCCATATATATATAATAAATAAATAAATTTAAATTTATAAAAGATATAAATTATATTGGTTTCTTACTAAATAATGTTGACAATCTTATGATTTTAAATAGTAGCATATGGTATTTTGAAAATTTTAAAAATTATATTAACATCCATTAATATTACACTAAGATAGTATCAGTATTTATAATACAATATTCAAGTTAAATATTATTTTAAAATTTTACAATATCAATTCATATTATTTCAAATATGTTTCCAAACACAAATACACATATAGAATCATACTGAAGCTGGTCGATACCAAAGACCATTTAACAGTGAACCTCTTGCTTTCTAAAGTCTCTTCCTATGATGATGACCGAGAGAGAGAGAGAGAGTAGCGTATAGCCGAGTGTCTCTTGTTGGCCCTCTATGATAGCTGGCTTCCTATCGGAAACAGACTCCTATATCTTTAGGTGATGAACTTGGCGACAAGAGACACCAAGTCAAAGGAAATCGAACAACTCGTCACCGGTCATCTACTCCGATCCAGAATAGAAAGCTTTTACGAGTTCAGATAACTGCCCCGAGAGTGGAAACTTCTGAATCCCCAAAAATTTACTTGGAAATGGTAGATTAATCGTAGCTGGGAAACGCACTGCACTCATCACATCAGTGAGTCCGACCTGAGAAAGACGACCGATTGGAGTCGGCCATTCCGTTCAATTATTGCATTGTTTGACGCCTTTGATTCAATTGTCACATTTTTCTTCTCTCAAATATATTTTGGTAGTCTTAGCTAATCCTAATCCTATATAATTTAACTCTAAAATGTCACACGCTGCTGGACTTGTTGTTTTTTATTATTCATAGTCACCACCATCTTTTAACCCTAATCAATTATTAATTCATTGTAGAGATTGCTAGTGCTATGTTGATGGCACACCAAAGTGATCACCGAAGGGGGCCGAAGCTGATGCAGACGCGTGGCTGGAACAGCGAAATCAAGGATATTTTGGAGGGGGTGGTGGAACAAGCAAAGGTGTTTGGTGGCAGGTGACTGACAAAAGATCTCTGAAATCCTACTCCCATTATCCCACCAACTCGTACCCAGGAACACTGAGGGTGTGCGGGATGGCCAACGCGAGAGGGTGAGGAAAGCAATCACCATCCAGAGTTCCACATCGGTGCTGTCAGACTCTTATTCTATTCCTTCTCTTTCCCTTCCGCCTTTCTTTCTCTTCCCCTTCCCTTCCCTTCTCGTCTAATCCACTTCCAGTACCGAACCCCGGGGAATAAAAGGAGCATCTTTGAAACCCTAGATTTGTAGCCCGATTCTGCTCACCCGCATGGATAATTCGATCGATCTTCTCCTACAAGCTGTTGGAGGCGATCCCGACTCCGTCGCTGCTTTCGAGCCGTTCTGCATTTGTTCCTTTTCTCGGGGGTGAATCGCGCGTGGTTTGGGTCGACCCGTGGGGGAAAGCTTGTTGATTCTTGGGGATTTTGTGACTTTGTTGGCTTGACAGTCTGAATTTGGCAGAAAGGTCGCTTTTTTTTTTCACTTTGGTAATTAGTGATGGAGCCTCGAGTTGGCAACAAATTCCGCCTCGGTCGTAAAATCGGGAGCGGCTCGTTCGGGGAGATCTATTTAGGTTTTGCTATCGTCAACCTTATCCCTATTTAATGCGTTGTGCTTTATCATTATATTATTATTTATGGTTTTGATGATGCTTTTTGCTTGTTTATCCAGGTTCTAATGTTCAGTCAAATGAAGAAGTTGCAATCAAGCTAGTAAGAAACTCTACTTGGTTTTCCTTCGCTGTCCTGGTTCTTGGATTCTCTAATGTCAATATTTTTTAATAATTTGACCAAGCAATTTAACTTATATTTATTTGCTTTACATAAGCCGCATCATTCATGTCTATCAGGAAATTTTGTAGATTCTGATGGACCATTTACCATAATTATGGAGTTGAATGACAAATTCTAAGATTATGAAGCTTTTACATGGAAGTTCAGTGTTTCATGGGAATTGCAGTTGAACTGATACTAATCGTGTGGTCTAGCATGATTATTGGTAAAAATATATATGCAAATTACGATATGAAGTTAAATATAGTTTATGCTGGGAGAAAGGTAGATAGTTGAAAATTTTAAAATAATCAAGATGTGCCTTTGCCATTTTATTCCACATGTATTTCAGGTATTTGTTCAGTTAAACATAAGTAGGTTCAGGTGATAGTAAGAACTACATCAGATTTATTGGCCAAATTTTCTCCAAATCTATCTTATGATGATATGTCTGATTATTTAACTGACATTGTAGGATCTGAAGAATTTTGTAAAATTGGGTATTTGTGGCTATTACAAACTGTGTCTAGCTGGACTGCTGATATGGAAATGTTGCCCAGGACACTTTTCACTTCATACTGCATTGTATGCCAATCCTTTTATGCTATGGGGTGAATGATATTCTTTTGAAGAACCTTATTTTGAGGTTATCGTCCTTAAAGGCCAATCAACCCAATAAAATGCCACATTTCTGTAGCTTTTTCTTAAGATGTAATTTAGATGGATAATTGTATGTGAATGCATGCATGTTTAATGGTGGATGGAGGGGAGCGCTTAAATCCCATAGCTCTTGTAAATTTCAAGGTGTTATTTGACTTAGCAAAGCAAATTTATTTTTTAGACAGTGAGAGGCAAAGTGTTATTTGTCTTTCAAAGCAAAAAATATTCAATTATTACAAGGAGATCTATCCTTTTTCCATTCTGTAGTTTTCATCGGTTATCCTAATTTATACTAGGATTGTAAGTAAAATATTCATACAGATTTTGTTTGATTTTATATATCAGAGAGGTCATAATGATTCATTTTTGTTGAATTAGGAAAATGTCAAGACAAAGCACCCGCAGTTGCTATATGAATCAAAGCTCTACAGAATCCTTCAAGGAGGAAGTAATGAAAAGTTTTTATTTCATTTTTAGGAAACAAGTGTATGATCTTATTTGACCTATACTTATTTTCCCATGTTCGTGGTAGCTGGTATTCCAAATGTGCGATGGTTTGGCATCGAAGGAGATTATAATGTTCTTGTTATGGATTTATTGGGTCCAAGCCTTGAAGATCTATTTAACTTTTGCAGTAGAAAACTCTCTTTGAAGTCTGTCCTTATGCTTGCTGATCAAATGGTACTTCTAAGTTCTAACTTCTTCAGTGTATAAATACTTCTTTGAGTTATTTCTGTGGTTCTCTTGAATCATTTGCTGAAACTTTGTCAGATCAACCGAGTAGAATATGTTCACTCTAAATCTTTTCTGCATCGAGATATCAAACCAGATAATTTTTTGATGGGCTTGGGCAGGCGAGCAAATCAGGTGTGTCTCTAAAATGTACCTGTGATTTCCTATTTTTAACTTGCCATCAGTTTACACTGCGATATTTCTATTTTTAACTTGCCATCAGTTGTGTAGAACTTGACCTAGTTCATGTTCTAGGTCTACATTATTGACTTTGGATTGGCCAAGAAGTACAGGGACACCACAACTCACCAGCACATTACTTACAGGTAATTTTATTAAGCCTGAATATAAACTTAATCCTGTTACATGGTCAACAGAGTTCTTTTGTGCATGATAGTGGGACTGCATTGGACATGAATCCTTGGTGATGGTACCCAAATTGCTTTCAATAACTTTATATATGTCTAGCATGTGTACAACTGTTAACGGCTTTCATTGCAATCGGTGGTCCATAAGTTAGGAATGGCCTTAGGTTTATTTCATGGTTTGCCCTCAGCAACTGTTGGTACATGTTTATTGGGATCCATGAGACTGTAATAGCAAAACCTACATGAAGAGAATTATGTCTGAATAACTGAAAGTAGAATCAAAAGGATGGCCCAATAAGTATGAAACTTCTAGACAATGACCAAGGTTGATGTTTTTCTAGAAAGTAGTACAGGTACTATTTCGTCAAGGATGCAACTCTGCACCAGAAAGTGATAAAAGTGAAACATAAGTATGTTTTCGTACAGTATGGAATTTATCTAACCTATGCTTTCTTTAGGTTTGCCAACCATATGCTATGATCATTTCTCTTGAAATGCATGATATGAAGTAGAGACCACAAATTCACAATGGAACTAGTTGCTTGAAGAATGAAAGTACATTGTTTGTGGTTAATCAAGATATTTCAAACCACTTGAAACAGAAATCTTGAATAATAGATCTTTCTATGATGAGATGGGTAAATATGCTTAAAATTCAAATGATGGTGTCCATTGTGAGTCTGACAGCAAGTGCAGAAGCACTTTATTTTTATCTCAGGCTGTCATCTATCCTGCAGGGAGAACAAGAACTTGACTGGAACAGCGAGATATGCTAGCATAAACACTCACCTAGGAGTTGGTATATCCTTTACACCTTCATTGTTTTCATGATTTTGTTGTTTACAATTGCTATGCTTATTGGGTGCCTTTTTTGTTTTTTTATCCTTGTGATTCCTGATTGCTGCTATGTATTTTGTGGCTGCTAAGAGCAAAGTAGGAGGGATGATTTGGAATCTCTTGGATATGTTTTCATGTATTTCTTGAGAGGAAGGTTGGTTTCCATTGACAGATTATTAGGAATAGGTCCTTCCTATCTTCTTTCCCTTGCTAATCCTACTTTTTCTTTTGGGTAGCCTTCCGTGGCAGGGTCTAAAAGCTGGAACTAAGAAACAGAAGTATGAAAAAATTAGTGAAAGAAAAGTTTCCACATCAATTGAGGTGACAGGAATATCTGTTTTGCAGTTTTGCTAGATTTCAATAATATGTAGCTTCAAAAAATTGTCGTTTTGCAGGCATTATGCCGGGGTTATCCATCAGAGTTTGCATCATACTTCCACTATTGTCGTTCACTTCGCTTTGATGATAAACCTGATTATGCTTATCTTAAGAGAATATTTCGTGATCTTTTCATCCGCGAAGGTAGGTCTTGTGGTATATATTGTGGATGGTTCGAACTGAATGTTCCTTTACAAGCTTGTCAGGTATGTGCATCATGTTCCTCATATCTTCGTTACGTGCAGGTTTTCAATTTGATTATGTGTTTGATTGGACCATTTTAAAGTATCAGCAGTCACAGATTGCAGGTGCCACTCCACAAGCTCTTGTAAGTTTGTAAAAAGGAAAAAAAGAATGGCTTCTTTTATACCTTTGATAGTTTTGTTGGTTAATAAATTTGCTTCTTTTGTTTCAGGCTGCTGGTGATGGACCAAGTTCTGGGATGGTACCCATGATTGCTAATATGGATAGGCAGTCTGGTAATATGTATAGTGTTTGCACATGCCTTTGTCTAACCTTTTACTATTTGAAAATTGTTAAGTGCTATTTGATTAGCTAGTTGATTCCTTGATCATTCTTTAGTCTGACATTATTTCGCAGCTTTCATACCGCTTATTAATTTCTATTTTAAGCAACCGTTAGCATTTCTATTTTAAGCATTTTTTCCTTTTTATTTCACTACAACAACAATAGACCATAATGTCTCAGCCATTCAGAGTTGGCAACATGGATCTTTTCTCATCATAATGCAATATCTTGAGTTAAATCAAGAGTATTTAGATCATTTTTGTTGGTTTAGTAAAATATTATTGGGTCTCTCTTGTCATCTTTTAACACCACTAATCCTAATCGACTCACATAATTTAACTAGAACATTTATAAATTTCCATGAAACATGTTCATTCTACTTAAAACTCTTTTATCCTTTTCTATTAAACATGTCCGTACCATTTTAAATTTTCATTTTTGGGAAACACAAAATATTTGCATATTAACTATATTAACTTTTTTGTGTTAACAGTCTAATAATTTGACCTATATAAATCATGGTTGGTCTTGCACAATTATCTTATAAAATTTCAGATGATGGTTTTACAAATCACTTGTTACCACTCTCCACTTTGACCATCCAATTGTTGCTTTATAAAGAATATTTCAATCAATCTTTCCTTCCTATCGAATAACAAATCTAAGATATTATAAACTTTTATGTGTAGGAGGCTAGGAGCTTCTTGTCCATCCCCATTTCTTTAGTATCTCTAAAACCACAACATATATTTGTTTTAGTTTCAATTTATCTAAAATCTTAGTGTCTGAGATTTATCCATCTTCTCTAAGGTTGCATGCATTGGCCTTCCTTAGGTCACGCATTGGTGGGAGCATCATGCATTAGATTTGCTCTTCTGATCTTGTTATTAAACTTTCCTAACAAAGTATTATACTTCTACAACTAAAATTATTTTAGGTATTGAAGAAGGAAGGACTAGTGGATGGTCAGCAGATCCCTCTCGTTGGCGATTTTCTGCACCTGCCATAAATGCTGGTACAACATCAAAAGAGAAGAATCCAGCAGGAAATGTAGCTGTTCCTAAGGAAACCATGGTGAGATGTTCTTCCGTTTCTTATATTAGAATATATATTTTTCAAGAGGCTGATTTGCATCATACTGATCTACTGTACTAAATTGATACTATATGTCTTGCACTGCTTAGGGTTGCCGATGCATTTGTTGATTGCAAAACTCTTTTCTTCAGTGGTACTGAATGTTGATGTAAAGCTGATCTATTGATATATGACCCTTTGTAGATCTTTACTAATATAAATTTAGTCTATGATTCCTATATTTTAAATGTTAGTTGAACCTTTCTCTTATAGCTGTCAAAAATGTTTGGATGATTGGGGTAGATGGGTTTGTTTTTCTTTTCATGAGTATAGATAGGTATGCTACTCAAGGAACTATTCTGAAAGGAATAACCCAATCAATCTACTTTGATTTGAGGAGCAAAATTAGGTTAAATTGGAAGCATTTTAACATGTTTCTCATTGTTAATTGAGTTGGAAGCCTTCAAGATTGATCTTTGAAGATTCTAAGAACGCATGAGAACCATAGTATATTGGTCATCTTGTACAGATGTATATGGCTCAACACTGCAAAAGAGCTGTAAGATTTATTTTGCTTTTTATCACATCAAACTGTTTTCACAAAGATACTTTCAGCTGCTTTGAAATAGCCTGTTTCATATTTTACCATAACCTACTCCTGACTGCACTACTCTGCATTAGTTGATGTGGTTTTAGTAACATTTACCTCCATAAGCAGGAATAACTAGTGTCTTCTTCTTGTCCTATTCCTCATGGTAAATCTCTCACCCCATGTAGCCATCCAGTTCAACATTCTTGGGGCGGTCAGGAGGATCCTCAAGGCGAGCTGCTGTTTCTAGCAGCCGCGAAGCCGTGATGGGTGGTGAGGCAGAAACATCATACCCTCGAACAGCAGAAGCAATCACCGGAGTCGTCAACAGAATTCCAGCCCGGCGAAGCTCACAAGTAGTGTCAACAGATCACAAGTTGTCATCCTCCGGAAGGCATCAAGCTTTCGACTGCGAGTCTGCACGCAGAGGACTTCAGTGCCTTGATCTTGACAGTGATGGAAGGGTTGGATACTAGCACTGCTATTTGAGTTGCTACACGCTGCCTCACAGTTGTAAATGCAGAAATTTCGGGCATCTGAACATTACAGGTATCATGTTCTTTCAAAGTTGTAGGCCTGGGGTCTCATCTAGAGATCCCGAGAACTGAGTTGGTCCCGAAGAGTGCGAGGAGTTTAAGAGGCCTATTTGTGAAGGCCCCTTTCTGTCAGCCATGAATCGTATTGGATTATATTTGTGTGTGTCTGTATGTGTGTACATATATTTGCGAGTGGAATCTGAATCTTAACTGTTGTGGCTATCATTGAATCATTATTACCACTTGTTTATTATTATACGTGATTCAGAAATCCATGGTTTCTTTTGGTTACTTGTTGGGTTGGCCAATATAACCTACTTGTAAACTTGAGAGGTGAGCATTAGTCTTATCATGATCATGTTGGGACAGCAGTAGGTAGTAAAAACATGTTACGCTTTGATGATGTATCTGCGATCACAGCTTTGAAGGGATCGGACGATACAATCATTATAAGAAAGCTGTAACCCTATGGGTTATAGAAGGCTGAGCCACACTTGCACTTCCACCCCTCAGGCTCGTAGTTGGCATACTGCGTCCTCGAATGATCCGTGGTTGCCGGCACCTGTGTGGCCGTGCATGGCGTGCAGCCTCCGCACTTGTGCACGCAGCTCGGCGGCCTCGAGCCCGCTCTGGCAAGTCCCCCGTAAACGTCTGCATTCGCAGCAGCACCTTCGTCTCCTCCTCCGCCTTCTTCCACTTCCTTCATAGTAAATCATACATGCAGCGGTTTAATCAACAGCCTTGCCTATCGAAGAAGACAAGTCTTAGAGACGAGAGCGGAGACCTTCTTGGCTTCCAACAGTTTGACATGCAGATAACTCATCTTCCGACAGTCTGTCAAGCAAACAGCAGTTTGAGGGGGAGAAGAAGCATCAGAATGACACGAGCTTTTCACCTGGAAGACGTTCACCTTGGGACACGGTCGGAGAAGGCCTTGATCTCCAACACATGACTTGGAGAATGCTCACGAGGAGGACGCACCCGAGTAGCCTGTGTTTTCCACGCCACATAATTCCACAATGATACGAGACAAAGAGACCGGTGTCGCCGAGGCAGGCCCGAGAGATATAGGAACCTTTCTTTTCGTTTCTTTCCTGCTCGCGGACTCTCTGTTACTGATGCGACTTTTCCTTCTTCCCAAGGCTCTCTGCGGTCCCGCTTCTTGTCAGCTCACTTCATATGATTAGTCTACTTCACCTGCTCATCTCGCTCCTTCCCATGACATCCGTAAACAAAGCCTTCGGTCTTGAGCTCGGAAGCCTCTTCCTCCGCAATGTGTTCAGGCTATGAGGTAATAGGTCGAGACTGGTAGGCTACGCACTCGGGCTGCAGAGCCCAGCGAAGCTTTCCAGGAATGACAGGAAGACCAACAAGGTGCGACCCATTTCATGGAGGGGTCATGGATCCCTGAGACCAAGCGATGGCAATTACTGCCTTACAGTCGTCAGTTCCTTCCTCATATCACTGGCAATTTAGATCTTCCATTTTTTTGCAGGCTGCCGGAAGCACAATAAATGGTTGCATGGGGAAGAGTGGTGGTTGCAGTCCCAATTCAAAGCACTGTCACCGACACTACAAGTTTTCTGCCCATCAGCTGCTTCCATGTCCCATTTCAGTTTCTTTTTCGGAGGTTTCTTTTTGGGTAAAACGGAGTAGATCGCACTTGATCTGTCATATGCTTTCATGGTGAACACTCATGAGTGGAACAAACGGTCCGCTGCATGAGCATTGGGGAACAAAAGCCTTGCAAGAGCAACCGTTGGTATGATAGCAAAATGACATGAAGGAAAGTAATAAGACATACAAAGCGACAACTAATCTTGCTACTGAGGTGATTACGTTGTCTAGATCTGACCTGATCACGATCACTATGCACTTGCTGACAAATCTAGCACATGAATTGTTACACAGGTTTGCAACAGATAGAATCATTGGAATCTTGTCATCTACGGCCACCTTGTCAAGAACAGCAAGAAGGTGGTGGCTGGTGCTGCAGCAGAGCAGGTGACAGTTTACCACCAGTCCTACTTTGATCTCCGAAGAGGGGATTCAGTAAACAAACCTCAGCAATAACTAAGTTTCCGATCTTTTACATGTAATAAGGCAATCGGTACAGAGTGATGTGATAACATGCTTTCTTCATGCCAAAATCCCAACATAAATTGAGGCAACTCGCACAAAAAGTTCAAGAGAATGGATAGGAAGCTGCGGTGAGATGAAACGAAATTATGGCACCTCCACAACCACATTTACAATGGAGTTCATCTTCCCAATCAAGAACTCAGCTGTGACACGGCACAATGCGCAAGAAAAGAGTCAAAACGGCGCCATAACCTCACCTGGAAGAGATTAACGAGCTCAGGGATTTCAAAGGTGTAGGACGCGAAGAGCACCTCGACGAGGAAGTCTCTAGGCGGCGGTGCTACCCTCCCGTTGTATAAGTACCCGAGCACCGCCACCAGGGCCTCGTATAGCCTACCTCGAAGTCCCTCGCTAGCTCTCTGAGCTCCAACCTGCACGCCGCCTTCCCCCGCTACGCGAACACCTGGCGGAAGAACGTGCTCCGCTTGGACAGTACGCACCGGTGGAACCCAACCTCCCGCGGGGTGCTGCCATTGCCGCCGGACGGGCCGACGGCGATGCGGGCGTCCTCTCAAAACTCAAACTCCAGCGACCGGAAGGTGGAACCGAGGTTGTCAGAGAGTCGGCCCTTTATGCAGTACACTGAACATGCAAGGTTCATTATACAGGATGAGAGAGAGAGAGAGGTTCTAAGATCTGGCTTGGGACCGCAGAGAAACGAATGGAGGTCTTCCCATTTCCGCTCAGTTGTCATGTTCAGGTCGTGGTGCTCTTCCGAGGAATTTTTTTTCTTTTAATAAATGTATTTAAAGTATTATTTTTCAATAGATTTTAAGAATATTTTTAAAATTTAAATTATTATTTCGAATCACAACTATCATCCAAAATTTTCAGATTTATAGGACTAAATCTAAGAATAGTTTAACATCTTATTAGTGTTTTTTTTTTTAAAGCTTAATATATTTTTTATTTTCATCTTTTATTTGACTTGATCTTAGACTAATATTATCTTATTACTTCTTATTTTGATTTATTTTAATAAACAGATAACAATAGTGTTTCATTTGTATTTTATAAATCGAGATGGAGACAGTAATTGTCTGCATAAAGAGAGTCATTCTGTAGTCACTGATACATTAAATTAATGTCATTTATTATGGATCTTGATTTGGTTGGAGGATTTAATTGGTTGGTACGTCCCACCGGTTGATACTGCATGCATGAGGACGTCATCCAGTTTCTCTTACGTAACCATCTACAGCAGGGGAATGCCTGGAGAAACAGGTCTTGTTCTCACCTGGATGACTCCCTTGGAGAGTGCCCTCGTTACTGCTCGAAATCCTCCAACAGTTTGACCACTGATACTGCCCACCGCATGAGATGATGATATTTATCATGAGTCAACTGCTGTTCCTCGGTGGCCTCCATCGAGGACAGTCTGTCACTTGGACAAGAACAAGAAAGAACACGAAACGACTGACGCTCGCATAAAATGGCAGAAGTTTCCTGTGCAAGCTCAGGATAAGCTAAGCACGTTGTGGAGGAAGACGAGGAACTAAGCAAGCGACATCGGAACCAGTACGATGCTTAGAATTCTGGAAAGAACACAGTTCTGAGAGAAGTATTAAGAACGACAGACGGCGAGTGACATCAGAACGCTAAAGCCAAATGACCAGTAGAGAATTTAGAAGGTCACGTGATTCTGATAACAGGGAGGTGGGTGTTGTGAACAGTCGACTGTCTGAGATGCACGCATGGCGTCTGCCAAGGAGCAAGTTGGCACTGCGAAGGAGGAACCAACTAGCAGTCCAATGTTTTACGCCATACCATAGCGTCTTCTCCTTCTTCCCAAAACCTTATCTTATTAAAGCAGGAAGTGGTGCAGTTTTCTGTCCCCTCTCAAGGGAGAGAGCCCAAGTTTTACGGTGACTGATGTTATCATGTAGTCGTAAGTAACATCTGCTCTGCATAAAACGAAACAGCAACATTGTGTCGACAAGGAACATTCGTGGGGCCAGCAGATATCCTTGTTCCATGGTTTGTAATCTCTCGCCTCTGAATGGTCTAAAACGAGTGCTCCACACAATCACTTTCATCACACTGCATTCATGCTTGAAAGATGAGTTTGGTAGGTAGCACCGAGAAGCCATAGTTGGGTCAAACGGAGCCCATTTTGGCCCACTCGACAGCAGTCCTTGCAAGTATCGGAAGCATCTCCCATTCGACCATCACAATGTGTCCTCTCAATCCATATATTTTTATTTTTGTGTCAATTATTTTCCCCTTATAACATAATAAATTCATATTCTTTTACCACGGCCGGTATTTAATGGCAGATGCAGAGTGGAGGACCGCCCTGACGTGGCTGACGCACCGATCACGGCCTGTCTCTTTGATGGGTCACGTACGTCACCCAATCCCCTACTATCTGTCCACGGTCAACGATTCTGGGAGCCACGATCGATTGGGGCCCAGAGCCTGCAGGTCACCATTAAACGCCACCAAAACGTGGATCTTCTGACACGTACCCATCTACTCGATCCTTTTTAATTACTACCCATGCATGCATGCCTGCATGGGGTAGTAAACCATCCCATTAATGATCAACCAGTCAATGCCTATAGGCTGTCCTTCTCCTCTCGTCTCCATTAAGCCTATGACAGGTAATACACACCCACCCAGAGTTTGTTTGTAGATGACGAAAACAAAGAACACTTGGCTTCACTCGACCGCCCAGTCTGGTTTTTACTGTGGCGACCATGATGGAGTAATGATTTATCAGCATTCTTCTGTCTTAGTCTTCAAATCTGAGACTTCTTCGGCCTTCGAGCAGATTAAGCTGGAGCACAAATGTGCAGGAATGGTCATAGTAAAATATGAAGGTACGCAAGTAAAATATGAAGAGGAGTTTACGGACAAGGTACGCAAATGAAAAAGGATAGTTAGTAGGTTAGGCAAATGGATAGGATTAGACACGTTGACTATGTTGACCATTTCCATTATCTTAACCAGCTTTGGATGGCGTTTTCCTCCTCGCACTCCACATGGTAGAATTCTTCAAGTGGTGCCTTACGTATGCATCATTAACTTTACAGATATGGGGGGATTATGATACAGCTGGGTTCATGCGTGCCGGTGCTGTAATCTTAAATGCCGAAAGGTTTGTCAAATATTCAAGAATATATGTATATATAATCTTCAGCGTCACAAGTGTCCATCTTGACATAAATCTTTTGAAATATACAGCTGATATGAAGTTCCATTCCTGAATGCTTGGTTCGTCAATGCAACCACGATAACAGTTCAACCCAATCATTCCTCAGTGGACTTGTTATTGGTCAGTCCTAAGATTCAGTGCACATTACCTAGTAAAGTATATCGGACAAAACATCATTTGCTGCACTACGTAGATTCCAAGCCATGATCTCTCCCTCCACCAAGATAACTCCACCACGTTTGACCACTTGAGCTTCTGTGGAAACCATTAGTCCTCCTGCAATTCGACTTGTGCAACTCAGTTCTCTCACGCACTTTGGGAGGAGACGCAGGGCTCCTCTCTAGTACATGGCAGACATCGCTTTAGCACTCTTACCCCAATGGCGTCGGTGCATCAGAGACTACGTCATCTATCAGTGACAGTCATGCGTGACCAATAATTAATGGTGAGCCACACAATTATCTCTTCCTCCCTGTCGATACATCTCAGGTCACTATGACAGAAGCCACCTATTTCCTTCTTTCTCCCTTCTGAGTGCAGAGTTACGCTTGACACCTCGATCCTCCACGTCGACGCCCCACTGCTTTCTACTTCGTTCCCCACAAGCAACGTCTATCTCGTGCATGACCAGAGTTATCATCGTCGGACGCGTGTGCCGTGTACTGGACCCACCCTACGTGCGTCGATCTCTTGGGGGGGCACATCCTATCCCAGCACTGTACCCACTTCTCCAATCAACCCCCACGTTGGGTCCCACATGGGCCCCCTTCGCGGACGCGAGGTGGCTGGTGCGGGCCCTCCGGCACCCGCTTTCGTCGTATGGGCGTCGACGCAACCGCTAAGATCGCAGCCGTAGATCGGAAGGGTCCAATCCATGTATATCACCTGTTCCTGACGAGGTAACGTCCCCACCACAAAAGCCTTATCTCCGCCCGAATGACGTCGCGCGTGGCAACGCGTCGTGCACTACCGACGGTGGGAGAGCCTGCCACGCGTTACGAAGATGGGTGGGGACCCACAAGATTTCGCATGGCTGCGACCACCATCATTCACGAGTCCGCATGGGACCGTGACGTCAGCTGATGGTACATCGTGTACACTGTGGTAGTATACTGACGACGATGGCGCGTGATGACGTCACCCCATGTGACCCGCTCTCACGGGGTGTTCTCTTTGGGGGTTGGGATGGGATGCGCTATAAATACCATCCCTCCGTGTCTTCATGTCGATCGACTCATCGATCGCTGAGGACGATAAACTAAAAGGGGAGTGGGGTTTTCGGCGGAGCAGGGAGGCGATCTGATGGGGGCGGCAGCGCTGTCAATCGACGGGGCGGAGGAGGCGCCGGAGGAGCGGGTGGGGCGCCTTATCCAGGAGAACCCCGCCGTCATCTTCAGCCGGCGAGGATGCTGCATGAGCCACGTCATGAAGCGGCTTCTGGCGGCCGTGGGCGCCCACCCGGCGGCGATCGAGTTGGAGGAGGCCGACGAGGAGAAGGCCGCCGCCGCTGCCGGGGGTGGCGGGCTTCCCACCCTCTTCGTCGGTGGCGTTGCCGTGGGCGGGCTCGAGGACCTCGTGGGTCTCCACCTCCGCGACCATCTCGTCCCCATGCTCCGTGAGGCCGGCGCTCTCCGCAGCTGACGCGTGTCCAGGCCCCACTGCCGGCGGCATCCGCACCAAGGGTAATGTAGTAGTTTGACCCTTATCTCTTCCCTTCTTCCCGTCTTTCCCGTGTAACTTTCCAAAAGAATTTGGCCATCGAGGAAGAGTTCTTCAAGCTATTCCCATGGGGAGGGGTCCCCTACTGTATATAGGGACCATATCAAGGTCAAGGGAGGAGGAAACCAAAAAGAGAAGAAGAAAAGTACTGTTTTCTTGCTTCTACTGTATAATGGCGAGCGGATGGAACTGTGTGCGCTGTTTGTCTTTCTTCTGTGCTCTAACACTTCCTTCCACTGCTTTTATTTGTCTTATTTTGCTGCGATCTCCATGGGCGTCTGAATGATTGGTCGGAATAAACAATGCTAGGATGAACTGGGTGGAGAAATAATGCAGGAAGCGTCATGTCACGTCGTTGCGTCGGACGGGCGAAAAGACGGAAGAGTGACAGAGGAAGTTTACGTCAACGAAGGGGATGACAATAAACTATTCGGATGAGTTGGTGCAATTATTGACTTGTTTATAGAGGAAATGATGGGCTGGGATTCGAAGAGCTCTGAGATGAGGAGTTTTGTTTAAGTCACATATTAAATGGTGGTGTTGACCTGCTGCTGTTGCCTTGTACCTACAAGGCGGGGGTGTGCTATGGCTTTCTGTGGACGTCCGTCCTCCCTTCTGAGCGTCCCACCTGCTTCGGGGTTTGGGGAATTAGATGTACCTTGGTTGGTTGGCTCCATAGACACACATAACTACAGATTTGTCAGATCTATCTGCTTAAGTTTTCAGACAAGTTTTAGGTTAGTCGTGGCGTCATTCTCCGAGATACTCATTGATTTAGATTCCTACAGAGCTGATCTCTCCAAATGAAGCTGTCATCTCTTGGGACACACATAAAGATCTCTGACCTTGTTGGCCGCACACTGGCCTCCAGTTGCATGTGCTTCTATTGGCCATAGCTGCCATCCATTTTACCTGCCTTTTGAGCCTAGAATTGCATGTGTTAGTAAAGGGACATAATAATTTAAGACACCTAATGAATGATTAGGCATCTGATGCAATTAGACGAGCACTAAATTCGAGTTACGTCTTGGCATAGTTTATTACGCCTCCCCCTCCCTCTATCTATCTCTCTCTCTCTCAACTGTGATTGGATATATATTATAGTGAATCCAACATAATCCCTCATCACAAGTGTGACTGGAATATTCATCGACATGAAATTTTCATGTAAATGGCATTTCTATAGAGTTTGCTTAATGATAAATTGAGTTAATTATAAATTATTTGCTGTAATTAGTTAGTTATTCTTACCATCGATTCCTATCTTTTTAAAATTATATTAAAATTTTTATATTTAAGTGAAACATTTAACTACGTTTTTTAATAATTTTTTTTAATCTTATAAAATTATCTTTTTAACCTTATATAGGGATAACTTAAAAAAATGTAAATATCAAAATATAAAAATATAGCTAATTATTGAGAATATTTATAATTAACCTTGATAAATGAGATTTAAAGTAGAGGTTTGAGTGTTTAATGTAACTCGTCGAAAGAAAGGAATTATTACTTTCAATCAATTTGCTTAAATAGTACTTACTAAAGTAAATGGACAAATTTGTGAGCCATCTCGATTTCTCAACAAGATTGGGCATGTTATCTTTTTTGGCAATATCTTAATCCATCGACCAAGGTCGCTCTAGTTGTCTAGTTGTGTTTGAATTATTTAGGTAAACTCGAAGTTTCCATTTGCTTTTCACGTTTATTCTTTGATTCTTCAATCTAGATGTTTTTGAGTGGAAAATGACTAATCTCTACAAAATGGAGCTGTAGTAACTTGAGATATGCTCAACATCTTCACCTTCATGCCAACTTACCCATGTATTATTAACCTGTAATTGTAAGTTAGATTGTAGTTCTTTTTCTTGGTTTTGTGCCAAAGGTGATTCAGTAATTTTTCCTTCGAAAAGAAAAAGGAGCTTTCTGAGTTAAAGGTCATATTGGCCAACTTACGTATCTGTATCCTTTGCTTAAGCCCAAAGCAACCCTTCTTCACGCCTCCAAATATTAATAGAACAAATCGTCAGTACACTCAGTAGTAGAAAAAAAAATGGCTGGCATTTTATAGCCAGTAATTGAATCATCGTTCATAAAATCTTCTCACTCGATTAGTTTTGCGTTTTTTAGATGATAACGGAAGACTAATGCATTGCATCATCTAAAGATGTTAATATATATCCTATTTATTATTAAGATAAGATTAGACATAGTCGAGGAAGATCAGTGGATCAGTCTGTACGCATCAGCTGATACGTACACCATTCTTGTTTAGTAATTATCCTTCTCTTTCCCATAGACCATCTCAAATTTGTCTAGAAGATGGAATAAGTTGTCTCGTCAGTGATATTCTAAACCATCATGATTGTATTATTTATAGAGTATGTATTCAATTTTTTTCCAGTGCCTTTTGTTTGATTCTCTCGGCTTCTTTTAGATGTGGTGGTTCTCCATTAAGCAGCAGGTCCATTACCTAAACAAGAAAAAAAAAATGACTTAAGTTGGAGGTGCTTAAAGTTTCTTGCAGTCTATATATGTCGCAATGATGTTTGGTCCCTCCAAGAAGACAATGGGATGACTATGATGGAACTATACAACTCAAAAGGCTTACATGAAACCAGAAATGGCAACTCACTAAGTAGCAACAATGGCCCTACGTGATTTCTAGCACCGAAGAATCAGTCACGGGAATGCTTGCAAGAGACTCATCAATGGAGTAGATGGACTATGGCAGAATCGACTCACATTGATGGAATGAACTGTTCCGGCAATGTATCTATGGGGACAGGCCCAACCCAACCCGCTTCTTTCTGCAAAGATCTCTATGCAAATTATATGACCACTAAAAGAAGCATATTTGTGCTCGACATTTGGATGTGTTTGATGAGAGTCGATATTTACTGATACGTCTGATATCCCTTCATTCTACCTCAGCTTCAGCTGTTGTAATTGCATGCATGTGCTTGCTGTAGAGCAAAGACCGTAGGGGAAACACCTCCAGTGTCAGCAATCGCAGTTCGACATTTAATATCTGACAAGCCAATGTGGATCACTAAATGCATCGTCTTCTCCGTTGTTCCATCTTTAATGACATGAAGCTCTCTCGAGTGCAACAGTAGTCACATGAGAAAGAGAGGACTTCGGTATCACTAAAGAAGAGAACCAACCACAGGAAAGCTTCTTCGGATGCGTGAGTGCTCTCTCTCGTACATATATGTTTAAGCTTGCAATGATGATGATGTTCCCCGGTGGGATCATTCGCTTTCTTCGTTCCAAGCAAACCAAGACAGATAGGCGGCCTTTGGGAAACACAGGGCTTGCAGCTGACGCGTTGCTACTGTGCATGTTGCTTCTGCGATCCTTTCCACTGTTTACAAGATGGATTGGGGAATCTGCAAAGCGAAAAGACACGAGTAACAAGGTAGGTAGTGGAGAGTTGCGAACCTCTCATGTCATTAGATTGGTCATAGGAACGATGGAAATCACTGTGTCCATCATAGCCTCACTATGTGAAAATGTCAATTCTCTGCTGTAGATAAAAAATGAAATAGGAAGAAGATAGGAATTGGCTGGACATCATATTGATCAAAGTTGGGATGTCATTTCACATGGCCCATCATACATACTTGAGGTAATTTATGCTGGCGCAAGTCCTTTTGCCATCACCTTTAAAGCGAACAGAAGGCGTCACTAAGGGCACAATCACCAACCTAACCTGCCAACATAGTTTGCTCTCCTCTCCAAGGTGGATTAACTATTGGAGCGTGCTCTACGATGTTGACATGTGGGGAATGCATTCATTATATGACCAACTTCCCTGGGGGTTACGTACATGGCTTTGCAATGATTGATTAAGGATCATGCTCATTTGTGTGATCAACGATGTTTCCTCTACTATTAGAATATAATTAATAATACAATATATATATATATATGTATGTATATTATAATATCTAAATTCCAATTAGCAATTGATTTGGTACAAATCACATTGTTTGTTTGGAGAGCAGTTGGCCTAACACTTTCAGCCACCAACCCAAAACTACCAGTCCTGTCAATGGAAGCATGTGATTTCTGCTTTTCTTTTTTTGCTTTAATCCCCTTTTATCCATAATTTGACTGTTAGGATTTTGTCCGATCTAAATTACGATAGGAATTATTATTTTTGATTAATCACAAAACAATTGTTTGTCCGTACTTTCTTTTTTTTGGTTGCTTTAATTAAATTAATGAAATAGTGAAGAAGAAAAGGCGAAATGTGTTTATTTTTTTATGATAATGTTGTAAAATTAGAACTCTATTTAATCACATCGAAGACCAGATTTCCACGTGCATCACAAAGCACCACGACTTGACGGACGTGAAGTACACATGGACGGAGAATCCAGTTCGCTCCACACGGCCGCGGACTACGGGGCATCGTCACGACGAACATCCAATAGAAAGCAGACACGTGGAACGGAAGGAATGTTTTTATCGTACCATCGCTGTGGTAGGAGTCGGAAACCCTGGATCCTGGATGGGATTCGACAGCTGAAGTCCGCTCGAAAAGCCGAAAGAGGGCTTCGCTGCCTTTAGCTCACCCGGCGTAAAATATATCTTATTCGGTCGATTAAAACCCGATTGCTTCCCCAGTTAAGCTTAATTAGGGTTTTTTTTCTCTCGACTTCGTGGGTTTGTTTATTTTCCGCCATCAAATAGCGAGAAGACCGAAGAATTAACGGATGATCACGTAGGCCGTGAATTCTCTGGTTTTCGCCTTCGTCTTCTTCGTCTTCGCGTGCGTGCGCTTTGAGGGTGTGCGAGCGAACCCTCGCCTCCGATCTCTACCTCTTTCTCCCTCTCGCCATTGTTGACGTGAACGATCCTTTTGACAAAGCCGTTACTTTTCCGGGGTTTGCGCTTGACTCCAGGTGCGTTTTTCTCTCCCTTTCCGCCGAGCTGAATCCGTATGCTTTCGATCGGTTTCTTTCGATGTGGTCCTGATTTGGTTCTTGAACATTATTTTGACTTTTCTTCCTTGGTGAGTTTAATGGGAAACCCCTGATGCAGAGCGGCTTTTAAATCTTATCGCCGACCTAATCGATAGGCGGTGAACTAAATCTGTTGCATTTCTGCGAAGTCCTCGCATCTTCAAAATCGAGCTGCAATGTTTGGTTTATTCTCTTATTTCTCTAATTTTTGAGCCCGAATTTGTATGAAAGAACATCGGCTTTCCTGGAAGCCTTCGCGTGAGATTGCCTTTGTCTGAAAAGATTTGGCTCGTTATCTCCACCATTAGTGACCTTCTTTGTCAGCTTGCCTGAGCGTTAATTTGTGAATGGATTTGTATCTCAAGGTTTTCCTTCGCTTTACTGAAAACTGTCGGATGAGCCTCCGAAATCCATCACAACAGCATCGTAGTTTATGTTCTTGATTGCCCAAGTCACTTTGCAAAGTGAAGCACAGTTCATTGTCGTTGGAGTTGAAGGGGAAAAAAAGGTTTACAAAAAAAAATCCAAATGACGCGGAACAGTTGTGTTTGATTTGAGCTGTGGAAACCCTAACAAGAAGAGGAGATGGCACGGGGAGGAAGGAATCAGGAGCGACTCCGATGGAGCAAGCTCTACACTTTTGCTTGTCTCCGTCCTACCGTGTTATTAGACAATGAGCATCGCCACTCCCTGCAGGGTCCTGGATACTCCCGCATCGTCCATTGCAACCAGCCCGGATCACACCGCAAGAAGCCCCTCAAATATCCTACCAACTACATCAGCACCACCAAGTACAACATCGTCACTTTCCTCCCGAAAGCTATTTTCGAACAATTCCGCCGTGTCGCCAATCTATACTTTCTCCTTGCTGCTTTGCTCTCCCTCACCCCTGTCACCCCCTTCTCGGCTGTGAGCATGATTGCCCCCCTGGCATTTGTTGTTGGTCTCAGTATGGCTAAGGAGGCATTGGAAGATTGGCGGAGGTTCATGCAGGACGTGAAGGTTAATAGCCGTAAGGTTAGTGTCCACAGGGGAGAAGGTCACTTTGGTTACAGACACTGGCAGAAGATTCGTGTTGGAGATATTGTGAAGGTTGAAAAAGATCAATTCTTTCCTGCTGACTTGCTTCTTTTGTCCTCAAGTTATGCGGATGGCATATGCTATGTCGAGACCATGAATTTGGATGGAGAAACCTATTTGAAGGTCAAGAGATCTTTGGAAGTCACTTTACCATTGGACGATGATGCAGCTTTCAGCAACTTCACAGCAACCATTCGGTGTGAGGACCCCAATCCTAGTCTCTACACTTTCATGGGTAACTTTGAGTATGAGCAGCAGGTTTATGCACTTGACCCAAGTCAGATACTTCTCAGAGATTCAAAGCTTAGGAATACTGCATATGTCTATGGAGTGGTTATCTTCACTGGTCATGACAGCAAAGTCATGCAGAATGCAACTCAGTCATCATCTAAGAGAAGTAAAATCGAGAAGAAGATGGATAAGATTATATACATTCTATTTACCTTTCTCATGTTGATTTCATTGATCAGCTCAGTAGGTTATGCTGTTATGACGAAGTTTGGGATGCCACACTGGTGGTACATGCAACCAAATAAGACCTCGTACATCTATAATGCTTCAGAGCCTGCTTTATCTGGCTTCTTCCATCTTGTCACTGCTCTTATTCTTTATGGGTACCTGATACCTATTTCCCTCTATGTTTCCATTGAGGTAGTCAAGGTCTTGCAAGCGACATTCATAAACCAAGATCTTCACATGCGTGATGGGGAGACAGGGAATCCGGCACAAGCACGGACATCAAATTTGAATGAGGAGCTTGGCCAAGTTGACACAATATTATCAGATAAAACTGGCACCTTAACATGCAACCAAATGGATTTTTTGAAGTGTTCCATTGCTGGAGTTTCATATGGTGTTGATTCAAGTGAAGTGGAAATTGCTGCTGCCAAGCATTTCGCATCAGAAGCATCAGGTACATCCGAGCAGCATAGCAGCACTCATGATTTTTGGGAGAACAGTAGGAGTGGTTTTGGCTCATCAGAGATTGAATTGGAAGATGGGAATACTTCCATGGTTGAGAAGCCACAAAAGCCTGCAACAAGAGGTTTCAGCTTTGAGGATGACCGCCTCATGCAAGGAAACTGGACAAATGAGCCTAATGCGGGTATCATTCTTTTATTCTTCAGGACACTTGCTCTTTGTCACACAGCAATACCTGAGCCAAATGAAAAAACTGGTGGATTCACATATGAGGTGGAATCACCAGATGAAGGAGCTTTCCTTATGGCAGCCAGACAATTTGGGTTCGAATTCTCTAAGAGGACTCAATCAAGTGTCTTTGTCAGGGAGAGATATTCTGCTTCTGAGGATCCTTTAGAAAGGTTTTAGCTGAATCTTTATGGTTTAACAAGTTTATTGTTTGTCTCCCTTGGTTATTCCTGCAATCTAAATCTGAGAATTCTTTTCCTATTTTTTTCCTTTCCTTTCCTTTTAGGGAGTTCAAGGTTCTGAACTTATTGGAGTTTAACAGCAGAAGGAAGAGGATGTCAGTAATTGTGCGTGATGACACTGGCCAGATTCTTCTTTTATGCAAAGGTGCTGACAGGTACAATGGAGTAACTCGTAATGTTGGCACACACCCTTGTTTTTTTTTTTTTTTTGGGGGGGGGTGGGGGGGGGTCCATGGAATGCTACCTATTCTTCTAAGTTCAATTATCTGCTTATGTTGTAAAACAATATTACACATATCACAATGCATATTTATCAAATTTTTATCTTCAGGATTCACAATTTTGGTGCCTAAATAAATTACTTCTTTTTTATATCGGGCAGCATCATTTTGGATAGACTGTCAAGAAATGGAAGAGTATATGAGAGAGATACAATTAAACATTTAAATGAATATGGGGAAGCAGGCTTGCGGACTTTGGCTCTGGCTTACCGGGTACTTGGAGAGTCTGAGTACTCTGCTTGGAACGCTGAGTTCCTTAAAGCAAAAACTACAATTGGGCCTGATAGAGAAGCTGAACTTGAGCGCATCGCTGACATGATTGAGAGGGATCTGATTCTTATTGGTGCAACTGCCGTAGAAGACAAATTACAGAAAGGAGTAAGCTGTGTGATTTATTTTTATTAACTTGTTTAAGCTCAAGCTCTTTGAACATATGCACCCTCTCCTACAGGTTCCTCAATGCATAGATAAACTAGCACAAGCTGGTCTCAAGATCTGGGTTCTTACAGGTGATAAGATGGAGACTGCCATCAATATAGGGTATGCATCTCTAGTAATTCACACATAAGGAAAGTTATTACTAGAAATGGTGTCAATTTCTTTCCTTAGTCTGCAATAAAGCTCCAATTTTTATTGCAGATTTGCTTGTAGTTTGCTTAGGCAAGGCATGAAACAGATCTGTTTATCCATGGAGACCAGTGACATATTGTCACAAGACATAAAAAAGGTATGCCATTTCTCATTCTATATTTTTCCCATTACTGTCCAGGGTGTTCTCTCAGATTGTTGATTTCTCTCAACTTTATATGTATGTTTATTAACTGCTCAGGCTGCAAAGGAGAATATCTTGATGCAAATAACTAATGCCTCTCAAATGATCAAGCTAGAGAAGGATCCTAATGCAGCATTTGCTTTAATAATTGATGGTAAAACTTTAACTTATGCTTTGGATGATGATCTAAAGAATCAATTTCTGAGTCTAGCAGTTAACTGTGCTTCCGTCATATGCTGCCGGGTCTCACCAAAACAGAAAGCATTGGTAGCATTTGATCTCTCTTGTGCATTGATCATTTTGATCTTTGTTAAATAATAGTGTTTAATGAAAATACTAGTTCAGTTAGTGATGTTTATCTCTTGGTTTAGGTAACTCGGTTGGTGAAAGAAGGTACAGGTAAAACCACTTTGGCAATAGGTGATGGTGCAAATGATGTGGGCATGATTCAAGAGGCTGACATTGGTGTTGGGATTAGCGGGGTGGAAGGAATGCAGGTTGGTGGTGTTATACAAAAAAATGCTTGTGTGGTTCCGTATTTCAAATGCGAACTGAAACCCAGAATCATCTAAAGTGAGCAAGCATTGGCACAACTCATTAACAAGATTATAATTGTTGACCTTGTGCAGGCTGTAATGGCTAGTGATTTCTCCATTTCGCAATTTCGTTTCCTTGAACGGCTTCTTGTTGTCCATGGCCACTGGTGCTATAAGAGGATAGCTCAGATGGTGAGCACTGATAACATTTTCAGGTTGTTTTTTCTTGTGTGCTTTGCATTCATGAGTTATTATCTGAATCAATTCTGTTGTACTGCATTCAGATATGTTACTTCTTCTATAAGAACATAGCCTTTGGCCTCACAATTTTCTATTTTGAGGCATATACTGGCTTCTCTGGTCAATCAGTGTATGATGACTGGTACATGCTACTATTCAATGTCATTCTAACCTCTTTGCCGGTGATATCATTGGGAGTCTTTGAACAAGATGTTTCTTCAGAAGTTTGCTTACAGGTATGCTCGTTATATTGTGCTGTAAGGGATGTATGCATGATTGACATTCAAATCATTAGGTTCTGATGTCCAAAAAAGAACTGTTTCTGTCATCTTTGTCCGTTGTCACACTCTTTTATGATAATTAGTTTTAAATTTCTTGTAATGCACATCCATTTTCAACTTCAAACGTTTTCCTTTTCATAGCTGTGTTCCTTACTGCAGTTTCCAGCACTGTACCAGCAAGGGCCAAGGAACCTTTTCTTTGATTGGTATAGGATTTTTGGTTGGATGGGCAATGGTCTCTACTCATCCATCGCGATATATTTCCTTAACATTCACATTTTCTACAATCAGGCATTCCGTGCGGAGGGTCAGACAGCTGACATGGCTGCTGTTGGAACGGCCATGTTCACCTGCATTATTTGGGCTGTGAACTTGCAAATTGCCCTAACAATGAGCCACTTCACATGGATCCAACACCTCTTTGTGTGGGGTAGCGTTGCGACATGGTACCTCTTTCTGGTCGCCTATGGAATGTCATCATCGCTGATCTCTGGAAATGGCTACCAGATACTTTTGGAAGCCCTTGGCCCCGCCCCCATGTATTGGGCTGCAACACTTCTGGTCACTCTTGCCTGCAATATTCCCTATCTGGCACACATCTCCTTTCAGAGAGCTATAAATCCACTCGATCACCATGTGATCCAGGAGATCAAATACTTTAAGAAGGATGTAGAGGACCAACATATGTGGAAGAGGGAGAGATCCAAAGCGAGGCAGAAGACTGATATTGGTTTTTCAGCAAGAGTGGATGCCAAGATCAGGCAGCTGAGAGAGAAGTTTCAGAGGAAAGTCTCATCATTGAGCATCCAAACTCAGTCATAACATATGACGAGACATAGTCGGTAGAATTTGTTCTGCTTTGCAACATTTTGCCTCTTGATTTTTCTTCTCCACTAATTCAATCTGACCATGTTCTCCAAGTAGATGATTCATAGGCTAGCTTCTGGATCACATCGATATCCGTATCGAGTCTAATACCTCTATGGAAATAATCGAGGTATGTACATATAGCTACAATTTTGTTTCATTCTGGTTCTTAGTGAAAGGCGTATGTTTGTAAAGCGACTGCATAAACTCTGTTCCTGAGGAACTAATCTCTTATCAATTTTCTTTGTGACAAAGTAGGCATGGTTGTTGTCTGCATTAAGTCAAATTAACATGTTCCATCTGCGTTTTGTTCTTCTTGATGTATGAACTCCTCTTATTTGGAAGATGGCTATTGTAGTTGATCCTTATGTATATCCAAAGCATTTGACACTGATATGTACAAGTGATTATTCTATCACGTGGGACTGCCAGATATGATCCTATCCTATTAAAGCTGTTTCATGCCCTTCCACCCGTATCACAAGGCCAGGAACAAGGTGCCAATGGATGGCTTATTTACACATGGAGCTTTAGGATCGAGTTCAGATTTGATTCACTAATCCTGACGAACAAGTTCGACTCATTAGATTCACTAATCTTGTTTTAATTATTATTATTTTTCCATGTTAAACTTAGGTTTTACTTCTCTTTAATAGACAAGTGAATTCTACGTTCATATGGTTCTCATATGTACACTTTCGAAGACACGCAAGCTTACCCGTGAGGTCAGGAAACTTTGCATGAAAGAAAGCTTCATTGCCTCGTTTTATACGACAGAAGAAAGCTATCATCACACAATCTTTATGATACTCGCTTTCATAGTCATTGAAAGTAGTACTACGCTATGTCAGAATTCTTTCGTTTATTCGATTTAAAAGACGAAATAGATTTTGATACTTTATTTTGAGGCGAAATGGGAAACTAGACTTGTTTATCAAAGGATCAGCAAAAATAGGGAAATGGGTAAGGCAAAACTAAGATACATTTAGAAACTAAAATTGTCAGAATTTTTTTGTTTATCAAAATTCACTTTAGATGACATAATTTATGATGAAGAAATTTAACGTATGTGTGAACCTTTTTATATTGACAGCATCAATCGATTTTTTTTGGGATTATTTTCAAGAAAAAGTTTCTCTTTCTTTCTAGGCTTTTCCCATCTGTTATTATTATTTTTTGGATGATGTCCCTATTTTTTATCCTGCAAATGTCACTTGTTATCGTCCATCGCTCTTGTTCGACCTACCTTGATGCTTTTGTCTTTCTCCTCGCTCTCAATTGTTTTCATCTCTGGTTATTGCTCAATTGAGGAGCAAAACAACAAGTGAAAGAGGCACGGGTGGCCATGTAGGGGTGAAGGTAGGAGAAGTTCTGTATTATCACGGATAAAGTTATAAATAAAATGTTCGATATAATGCTTGTGTATGTTTTTGTCTTTTGATTTTGTTCATAAAGTCTGTATGTAAAGAGCTTATAATAGATTTGACAATCATATTTTGATTGTCTTTTGTGACCGTTTCAAGTTTATAAATGCAGATTATATGCGGTTATCATGTAGAAGCAAAACTATCGAAAAACAAATCATATAGGCAGTCATTTTGTGAGTTTTCTAGCTTCGTAGAGTAGTGCATAGTATCAGCCAGTACAACACTAAGAAACTACACTAAGAAACAATGATGCGCTTTTGGGATAATGTTTAGGACTGGTTCACTACCGTATTTCACAACAGTAGTATGTGGACACTTATGGGGACTTTTGGTCGTGGCAGGCCACCTTGGACCTTTTGTATCGTTCAGAGCTTGCGAATTCTAAGTTTTTAATTTATATTATCTATCAAGTATTTGCTGAAATGATTGTTCGTAGGATCCCAAGTTAAATACTTCTTCTGACATATCATCTCTTTTGTAAGTCTTTAGGGGATTATAAAAGGTTTTGGGGAGGCTGACCTTTTGCAAACAAACATACAAGGGTGCCATATGATTTCGACAAAATTAGTTTACTTGTGACAATGTGGTGAAAGTGACGACGAAAGATGAAAACAAGTGGGCGAAAGTAGTAAAGAGCGAGGGGTGCGACGAAAGCGAGATAGCGAGGATGACGATAAGGGCTCTCGCGAGGCCTGCAAGGACAACGATGAGATGATGAGGACTTCGAGGATTTTAAGGGTGGGGCGAAAGTGATAAGGACAATGATAAACCTTAATGAATGATGACATAGTGATGAGAACGACAACAAGGGCCTCGTGAGGCCCCGCAAAGATGATAGTAAGGCCTCCATAAGTGAGGTGGAGGCAACAAGGATGGTGATAGTGCCTTTATGGCCACTGTGAAAGCGGCAAACAATGACGTGAAGTATATATAAGATTATAGGATGAGAAAAAAAAAAAAACCAGAGCTTTTACACGAAAGTCGCACATTTTTTTCCTATTACTTATAAATACATGTATATAGATAATCATTGGCTTTGTACATGTTTCCATACGCATGCCAAACATTTCCAACCATTAACTGGACACGACAAATATTTACGTTTCAAGAGGAGCTTTTCCTTTAATTATTGCTGATCGCATCCCTGACGAAGAAAACATTAATTTTAATGGGAACATGTTTCCCATCCTTGGATTCCAACAAGCTACACGTCCCAAACTATAGTACTCACTTGTCTCTTTCCTGCATCACCTGAATGATTTTGGCCGAAAGCCTTGAACAACATTTATATATCATGGAGGTGAATTATGTAGGGCATTTAAGAAAGGATTCCGGTGAGCTGTGAGGGCCTTTGGCGAGGCATCAGTTGGCGTTAGAATATAGGAAAGCAAAGAAGAAAGCGGCAGAAAATGACAAATGAATGCATAAGATACTCAAATCCTTTTCTTGGATTACAAGGAGATCGAAGAGCTGCTGTCGTTCCTACTATTTATTTTAGGCATTTGATCCGGTCAAGCACATGGTCGTCGACTCAGTTGCTTTCCTTTTACTTTCTTGTAGTGAAAGGTTTGTAGTTCAGCTAGAGAGACACACGAACATGGAAGATGGTGGGTTGCAAGAGAACCCAAAACCAGTATAAGAAAAATAGCGAAGAAGATCAAATGATAAAGTCGAGAGAAAATGGAGGGCAACAGATGAATTAGGCATAGGAGAGCTCCCTCCTTTACCTGTCGAAGGTAATGTTGTCTTTGCAAGAGTTTCCAACTAAGAGATCATACTGCAAAATGTGGTTCGACCATCACCACCACCACCTAATCCATAATATAGATTAATGACCAGAGCAGATGGACGGGCAGTCTTGAATTGATATTTTGGATGTCGAGTAAAAGGTGTAGGAAGTTTAGAGCAAGTCAGATATCCAAGTAGGAACAGAAGAACAAGTTGGAAAGAAATCTATGCAAATTAATCTTCTTTTTTGTTTTGTGTGGAAAGCAAATACATAACTAAAGAATTAACATTAGAGTTGCATTAATTGTTGTTCTTTGTCATTCTATTTAAACATGCATCTTGCGTTCATTGGAGGTTTCATTATGCACTTCTCGGAAGTGACTTTAAATAGCTAACATTTATATTAATTTCCACAACATAAATATATAAAAAAAAAAAAAATTTCTTTCCTTTATGAATAATGATACCGTATACGTACGACAAGTCAATGGTTATTAGGAATCGAGCAACCAAAGAGATGGAAGGGTGAGGAGGGGTTGAGAAGAGTGTTAGATGGATAGTCTTCCTCGAGGAAAGTGAGAAGACATGAGTATATGTCAACTGTGCATTCAATAGATGATCCAATCATTCCAACGTAGTATAAAAAGCTGGTGCTTGCTTTCTCACACTACTCCCAATCCTCTCCCAGTGACAGAAAAATCAGGAGCCCATCATTCTTTTGAAATCATCCTCCTTTTATCTTGCTTTTCCTCTTTTATGACAAAGCTATTGCCACTAATCTAATAACCATGTAAAAGCTCGTACAATTGTTAGGCTCCACTACAGCTTGAGGAGTTTGTGGGGGTATTACTTTAACAGGTACCTGTCTGAGTAATGCAGACGATAGATGATAGATGATAGATGAACAGAAGCACTTAGGCTCCACTGTACGAGGGGTGTCACTGTGATATATATTCTCCCAGTGGTACGACGCTAACGATAATAGTAGCTGATGTGAGATGAGAAAAAGGCCGGAGTTTTTTTTACAGCACATACAAGCTTAAGTGGGAGGAAGGAATTTTTAGGTGTGCGTAGGGAACAACGGAAAAGACAGCAAGTGCAACGTCAGTGTTGGCCGTATGGGGTGGGCACTGAATGGGTGGAGGATACATTTGCTCGCTTCCTCATCCTCATTGCTCTCTCTCTCTCTCTTTCTCTCTCTCTAAACTCTAGACTCTAGACTACTTGCCTTAGCTTTTTGTCCATCTTGGTTCGATTTCCAGGCTGTGGTGTAGGAGGTTTTGATCTTTTGGATCGGTCGGATTCTGGTTTTATGCTCGAGCTTTTTACTGGATCTTGGTGGGTTCGTCGCTTCTCTTGAGAGTTTGAAGTGCTTCTGTGTACTTCTTCGGAGGTAAAGTTTAGTTCTTCTCATTTCCACTTGAATTGGTCTGTTGATGGAGTTTTATTCTTGTAGTAACCAAAGGCTTATTTTACTCCTTGTTCTTTTAGCTTCCTGGTTTGGATCTCAAGGTCTGAAGATATTGTTGGTAGCACATAATTCCTGGAGTTCTCTTGTTGCATATAAGGACCACTTCAGTTTTATATGTATATTCTTGTGGGATATCCCTTGTAGATGCATGTCAGGACATGAAGTCCTTGGTGCTGTCTTTTTGAAGATGAGCAAGACATGGATCTGCTCGCTTGCTTTCTTCATACTGATTGGTGTTGTGTCATCAGCCCTAGATAGTGTTTGATTCTTTTCCTCTGGTTCAGAAGTAAGCCAAGAGAGGAGAGGAATGCGCTCAACTGTACTCGGCTGACGATGATACAGAGACCGCAACTGGTGGAAGAGAACATGTCAAATCTTACCTCTGCCTCTGGGGAAGCAAGCGTGATCTCTTCCAACCACCAGTCCTTATTCGCCAGCTCCCCAACCCAGATTAATCCAACGAAGAAAAGGAGGAACCTCCCAGGAAACCCAGGTTTTGTTCGATCAGATCAGGAGTCTTCACCTCTGAATCATTGTTTCTGTTGTTGAGGTGAGGGCCTCTAATTCTTTTGGGGTTTTCTTTCTGCATCTCAGACCCAGATGCTGAGGTAATAGCGTTGTCCCCCACGACACTGATGGCGACCAACAGGTTCGTGTGTGAGATCTGCAACAAAGGGTTCCAGAGGGACCAGAACCTGCAGCTCCACCGGAGAGGCCACAACCTCCCATGGAAGCTGAAGCAAAGAAGCAGCAAGGAGGTGAGGAAGAAGGTGTACATATGCCCAGAGGTGACCTGTGTGCACCACGACCCCTCTAGGGCACTCGGTGACCTCACTGGGATCAAGAAGCACTTCAGCAGGAAGCATGGGGAGAAGAAGTGGAAGTGCGAGAAGTGCTCCAAGAAGTATGCTGTTCAATCCGACTGGAAAGCCCACTCCAAGATCTGCGGCACAAGGGAATACAGATGCGATTGTGGCACCCTATTCTCGAGGTAAGCTGCTCCACTAAACTATTGATCCAATTACAGATGACACAGGTCACGATATAAACGAAGAACGCTGCTCGAACCGGGCTCCATTAAAATAACATGGCATGAATCACATCTAGCGTTTATTGAATGGTAGGCATAGCACTTCCACGAAGAGAAACCCACGAGGAAAGGAGATGGAGAATTTGACAGCAAATTATTCCCATGGATTCGGATATCATCCTTGTTTTCACTGATTTCCTTTCTCCTCTCCTTCGTTTCCACTTCGAGTTTCGTATGCTTTACTGAATTATGGCTGCCCAGTCTGCGCGTGCGCTTCCGTGTTTTCTTGTTTGTCACTTCCGCTGCTGCTGCTGCTGAATGCAGGAGGGATAGCTTTATCACACACAGAGCCTTTTGCGACGCATTGGCAGAAGAAAGCGCGAGGGCTATTGCAGCAAACCCTTTAGCGCCCAATCACCACCCGCTTCTGTTCCTTCAACCTACGGCGGCGTCCTATCAGTCCTCTCCTCTCCAGCAAACACTAGTCCGGAGCCAGTATACTCACCTGATGAGTGCTAATGAGGCCAATGCCAGCATCATCGGTGGCAACGGGATACAGCAAGAGCTCTCGTCGAATAGAGAACGCCAGCATCAACAATTCCCACCATGGCTAGCTTGCCAAGGACCCGCCTCTCTGAACCACTTGGACCTCCTTCCTTCACCTGCCTACTCCTCAAGGTCCGAACAGGAGTGCCCTCGTGAGAACCTAGGAGTCCCCCATCCTCCTGTTCCTCCACCCTTCTTCCAACCCTCGGCTTCCTCTCCTCACATGTCAGCCACTGCATTACTCCAGAAAGCAGCTATGATGGGTGCAACCATGAGCAGACCTTCGCACCTGGGTCTGACGGCAGCTCACACTACGAGTTCTGCTGTCGTAGCCAGCAGCACTTCCAGCGTTGGACTTGATTTGTCTTCCCACGAAGACATGGGTGCTGGTGGCTTGGAACAAAGATCAGCACCTCCTCCTCTTATGCAAGACATGGTGATCAAAACGTCCCTCTCCTCAACTCCAGGTTTCGGTGGGTTGTTTGGGGATACTATAGGGGGAATGCTGGGGACAAAGAGAGAACCCAAAAATACCATGGGGAGCTTCGCGAGAAGCCATGGAAAGTCTGAGGAAGGAGGCGGTGGGAACGATGGGATGACCAGAGATTTCTTGGGACTGAAGGCCTTTCCCCACAGGGAGGACATCCTTAACTTGACTGGGTTTGATCCTCGCTTGTGTTCCTCTTCCTCCTACGAGCAGCAACAGCAACAAAGCAAGAAACTGTGGCATGGTTAGCTACTCTGGCAGGTCTGGTATGCTTCTGCTATCTTCTTCTCTTAACTTCTATAGGTCAAAGAAATTGTGTGTTAGCTTCATGTTCTTTGTCCACTACCAAATCGGCTACATATGGTTTCGTAGTAAACTAAAATGATAGAAATATATTCATTCTCTAACCAAAAATATTACTGTCCTCCAATTCTTTCTCTTTTTTTTGTCTGTGTATGGTAGCAGTTTCTGCAGGTTCCTTAAAATTAGATGGAATACCATTAACTTGGCCAAATGCTCAACCTTCTTACTTACCTTTTATTTCCCTACAAGTACTATAAAATTCTACTATCCAAAATGGTGCCATTTGGTATTATGTTTATTATGCTTAAGCAACAAATTATCATACGATCTTCATAGATTTAATTGAGCAGGATTCACATGATAGATAGCATTTAGATCCTAATCAGGTGCTGCAAGTTTATTGAAGGGTGCGTAAACATGAGATTTCTTTTTCTTTGATCCAAATTTTCTATTCATATTTTGTTCCTATATATCATTTATTTCATGCAGATGTGGCAGGCATTCCTTGTATGTGGATCACCAACATTATGACCATGGAGTATGTGCGAATGTAGAGGTTGCAGAAGACGCCAATCAAGCATTACCGAGGTGATGGATGATGGTTGCAACTCGGTTCTTCTTTGTTCATGGCGAATGCTGATTGCAAGCAACATGATAATTAAGCTGTTTCGTTTCTTTGTACGTGCCTAATAATTAAGCTGCTTAGCCAATTCGGTCCTTTAATGGACCTATCTCTACTACACTGTGGAAACGTCACACTTCGATTCTTTGGCTTCCTTTCTTTTCTCTCGTGATGAAGATGAGGTGAAGAGTTTAATAGAAACAGCTCTGTAGAATCGTGTATAATATATTAATGATAGTCCCTTTTCACTTTCAAGCTTCGATCGGGTGGATCTTTCAGAACATGTTTCATCATGCAATGTATAACATGTTAACCTTGATCTTTATTTCGGAACCTAACTAGTCTTTTTTATGGGATCACCAAAGAGATCATTTATATATATAATCCTTGCACGCAAAATTTTACATGAAAGATATGTTTATGGAATTATTCATCTATTAGTTTACTCTCCTCGATTTTTGCTGACTACAACAGTTGGTGGTATTTATGATTCCGAATATATTCTGGAGTTAAATTGCAAAGATCGATGAAGTGCATAGCTTTCCATCCTCCATAGAAGCAGACGAGGGGCGATATACATCAGAGGACGTGTTCTTTATGTGTCACCAGCCTCCAGCGACGAAGACGACAGTACTTAAACCACGCAGACGCACACATGCAGGCACAGAGGGACATAGGCATTAATGGAGGGGTGAAGGGAGGAGGTCAAAGCTTTCACCGAGGATGGCGAGGGAGGGAGAAGGAATCTGTAACTAAGAGGCTACTGTTCCTGTCTTTTTAGAGCTTCTGTCACCTCGACCCGTGCGTGGGCGGTGGTCGTGTTGCTGCTGCTTCCGATGCCGAGGTGTGAAGAAGAATTGCAGCAGCAGGTACCACGAGGCGGTGGAGCACTGCACGCTCTCTCACCATGCTTTGCTTTCTTGTGAGCTTCTTCTCTTTGACCGAGTCCGTATACAGAGAAAGAGCTGAGCAGGGAGTGTTATCATTTGGGCATGAGTTCAGGTTGTCCTGTAGGTTATGAAGGAACATTTCTCTTTGCAACTTGAATCACATTGAATTAATCATGCTTGGATGTCTGATATAGCTATCCATCTTCTCTCAGCTGAGATGAAAACAAAGAAAAAGCCATTGACATCCATGATTCAGAATTCACGCGCAGTGGTTCGAAATTGCAGCATGGGACTCTGACAACTTTGGCCGTTTCCTGTCGGGCTCTTGTGGGTGAGCATATATTCACGTTTTCTGTAGCCATGTGACCATCACGCATTGTTATCTGCTACATAGTCAAACAAAACACCTTCACAGTCGTGCAACCTTACAATCTCAAGCTTCTCAATTAAGATCGGACAGAGAAAACAATTTGCATAAGAAGCACCAGCACCAGCACACACAAAAGCTAGCTGAGACTGCAAGAAGCAAAAGCTACCATTGCATTCTTTGTCTTCGAGCTTTTACTAATCCCTAGAAATGTTTGCGGCATGTGAAGAGGCGAAGTACTGCTGCTGTTCCATCTGATATAGCGGTAGTACACACTTCGGCTGTTGTAAAGGAAAATGAATGCAGCTGCCTTCACGCTCCTCACTCATCCATCCGCTGCATCTTCTTCTTCTGTAATCCTTTCGCCTAAAACTTATCTCAATCCCATACATCCTTCTGTGCTCTTTGGCTCTCAGTGGAGGACAAGAAAGAGGATAGTAGAAAGATGGCACAGGCAAAGGCTAAAGCTATGGCTGCGTTGGGTCTATCAACATGACGTGTGTGTGTCCTGTTTCCGTATGCAACCATCATCACGACGAACAGTGAAATCATTCCCATGGCTTTGGTGTTCGTTTGGGATGGGACGTCACGAACCCATGCAAAAAGGTTCTGACATCCACGCATCATCTACTCTCGGCACGGATCTCGATGCACCAATGAGACGGCGACGCTAATGATGCTTTCAGTACCTCATGTTCTTCCGCTTTATCATCACAGTGTAGTCGATGAGAGTTGCTCACAGTTTTCATGTTTCTACACAGTACAAATCCATAAGAAGTATGAGTACGAGTCGGATGAAGCTTCATCAATTTCGCCTGAATATAGCATTATTTATCTGTCGTTCTATTGTGCATATGCAATTAGATACCGGAAGTACATTAACTCGAAGAAGAGTCTCCAGTGAACTGCAAATCCAAGAAATCAAGCAAATCGATATCGACTGCTATTGCTTTCAGGACTTTGAGGAAGCATAACCTGTCAAATCAAAAGGAAAGTGTGTCACTAAAATTGCATACCAAACACTAGTGAAGACACTAATTGGGTTTACCTATTCAAATGGCACATCATAATTGGATTTCTTGAAATCAAGATTTTTAGAAAAAGAGAAAAATCTATGAAAGTTCCTATGGTACTTACTACCAACCTGCAAAACAAAGACTAGAAATGTACTCATTACATGAATCAGTATTAATATGAAATACCTGGAAAACTAGCGAAACTCATTATGGAATTCATTATCATCATCCTCGTTGGGAATAGCAGTGTACAAATACAAAAGGGTTTTCGATCACCTCCTTGTAATTTAAGCGACCATCTGTTTCTGTATTGGCCTGCAGACTGCCAAGAACTACTATTGTATATTTCAGCACAGCATGAATGACATGAGCTCTAGCAATCAAGCTGGAAATAGTTATAAGTGGATGCATGATTTGCAGAAGATAACTCACGTGAAATGTCATGGCACTGTTGAATACGCTAATGATATAATTGAAAAGGATTTTGTCATAAAATCATGGGATAAAATTGCCCAAAATAAACAGCCAGCAAGTTTCTAGAATTCTCATTCTACCTTCCCATTGCCCAAGTGAAATCTTATTTTAGCTTCCCCATCTTTTCAAGTCACCATTCTACCTATATATATCTGGAAAATTACAGTAACCACATGGTTTCATGGCATGCATTAAAGATAAAAAACCCAGATCTTGTATGTTACAAGCATGCCAAGATTCTGCAATTAGAGTTGCTATAATCTTTGTCTCACCATAAAGCAACTCAACAAGACACACACTGCGGGGTAGGGAGGAAAACGGGAAAACATCAAAAGAACCTTGCTGAAATGATCAATAGCAGGGGATGAATAGCTCCACCACAAAGAGATTACACTTCAGCAAATAACTTTACAGGAGACAGTAAAGTGCACCACTAGGAATATTTATTTGTGCCCCTCCACGACATAGTTTGGAGGATAACTGAGGAAGTCGATTGCACAAATCTGTGAGGTTTCTAAACAAACAATGGTAAGAGAAACAAACTATGCACCTCATGCTTGCAGAGATACAGATACTCAGCATCGAGGTCCCCTCCCCAACAGAACCCTACCCACACATGACAAAAAAAAGAAAAAGCTCACCACCTCTTCATTCTCCTAAAACATTATTTCACATGATGTTTTAAATGATGGTCCTTATCATGCATGTAAATATCTGATAAATTTATATGACTGGCTATCGATCAAACATCAACCTGATGAAGATAGTGCCAAATTCTGAGCTGAAGCAAATTTAGCCAAGAAAGGGAGATAACTTAAAATAAGAAATCACCTTACTGCCCTAAATTTATGTAACTGTGCATTCATCAAAATTTTCCTCGATGTAGGAAGAGTTCAGGGAGGAGACATGATAAAAAAGTCCATGACAATTATGAAAAATGAGAGCCTTTTGCATTACAGGCCTAAAACTACACCGCTCCAGTGAGCCATATGCAGAAAGAAAGGAAGATGAATCTTAACTTTTTACAGACTACCAACTGCAACAGTATAATTAAAAGGAAACGAAAACATCTGAGTTCTATACATGAACAATTACTGTAACAATTGTTGGATCATGAATAATAATTACACTTGCCATTTTTTGGCATTTGTTTTACTAGAATCCTGTACCTGCTTCCAGTAGTCGAAACAGCATGCTAGAAAAGAGAATTTTAGTCCTCTTCTTTTAGTCTGAATAAGGATAACTTTTCTGTTCATGAAAAGGAAATGTCTATGATATAAGGGGCATATCAGAGTCAACTATCAATTATTCTCTTGAACAAGAAATCCACATTATGAGCATTCTTATTTGCATACATGAAGTAGATAAAAATATTTCTAAGAATCTAGTCAACAAAGACCTCTGAGATACCACAATCAGCTTGTTGTTTTGCAAAGTAATGCTCTGGCAGGTGTAGATCACCAATTACAGATATCAGCTCATCTTCTGAGAACTGTAAATAAATAAATAAAATTACAAATAATTTCTGCCCTATATTTACAAAAGCATAGATAAATCCAATGCACATACCCATTGTTGCTGTGGTCGAGTTGTGAGAATAATTTTGTAGCTGGTGCCTCTGCTGAAGTATCAGTTCGTGTAAACTTATAAACATCATCATATCTCTTAATCAAGTCCAATAAGCCATTAAAATATTCTTGAGAATTAAGCTTTCCATCTTTTTCTTTATCACTTCCCTGAAAAATCAAACTAAAGCATGTTAGCAATAAATATGCCAAATAAATATTTCCCATATGAAACTAAATTACTAACTCGAACCTATAAGATTTTAGTGATTAAATGTGTGACTATCAAGAATGGTCATCAAGCCTTTTCCATCAATGGATACAGAACACAACTTAGTACTGAAACCATCCATGAAATATTTGATAGCAAGGTTCACAAGACTTAAGGTCAGTTAAAATCAATGCCGAATTTAGGTCCAGGATTGGTTTAGATCTACTGGATCTGCAGAATTCAATCATAGATTGCATTAGAAGCCAGACAGGCAAGATCAGTTGAAGTCCTGTCGGAAGCCAGAATTCCTCGCTTTAAAATGATTCTGGAGGGTTAAAAGAACATTCATAAAAAAAAAAATAGAAGACTAAAGAGAATACTACAACAGAGACAAAGCAAAATAGTTTAAGTGAAAGGCCCTTCCTGTACCTTCTCTGATATTGAAATAATCTTGATTCAAAAAGGAACTTTCCAGGACAACAGTGAGGCCAACGAAAAAAAGAGGAGACTGTTGGTCGATCATGACATTGTACACGCAGAACTCGCTGCAGTCCAGAATAAAGATGGATGGATATCCATAATGAATTAATATAGAATCTATTTCATACTACAGAAGTTAAAGATACCATAAGATAAGGAATATAGATTAGATTCTAAAGGCTTCAAGTAGTCAACTATAATTATTTGGGTTTTTCATATTATGATTGATTGTTCCTACGACAGTCACATCTTTCCTCCATATCCTTCTGCAACTCCCTAGGTCCAGCAACTATTACGTTCCTTCGAGTGCACTGTTGACCCACAGAAAAACAGACTAAAAGCAAAACCAGCACATCTGCATAACCTATTTTTGCATTACAGGCAATAATTACATCAATATTTCCAATATTTCGTTTGCAATTTGGTAATTTTAGCTTCATAGAATACCTATTGTAAAGCACGAATGTCAACAGAGATGGTATAATTTTCCACCCGTGGATAAAATCGAGAATGAAATTATTGGAATAGATATTTCTATAAATACAGAGATCTATCTTCAAAAGCTAAACTAGAAGAACTCAAGAAATTATTTGTGCTGGATAATCATCTTTGAACTGCCCATATCTCATTATGCAAAAAGTAACATCTGCATAAGAGGATTAAGATTAGCACAAGTGCTTCTACCTTCATAAGAGGAATAGATATTTCTATAAATACAGCTTATCTTCCCAATAAGGCATTAACAGAAAAACAAGCTAGAAGAATGATCAGCAAACAAGAGATAGCTGTACTTAATTAGTGAACTAAGTGTTTGCACCTAATTTCTTCCTTGGACAACCAGTGGATCAGTTTTGGATTGCTGGCGTCTGCTGAATGGAGAAAACTGCAGCCAAAAAATACTTTAAAAGAAGAATGAACCAGTAAAAAGAAATGTCGTACAAGAGGGTAATTGGCAAAATAACAGACTCATTAAACTCTGCAAAATTAAGATGATCATCGCCACCCACCTCAGAAGCATTGAAGTGATCTTCTTTCCACCAACCCACTTTATCATCAGTTGAATTATCATCTGCAAATATATTATGAAAGGACAGCAAAGCAATATATTCAGTTTAGATCTAAAGTCCAGGCCCCATATCTCTATCTATATGCATTACTAAGCTTCTATAACTATATAACAATCAAATGCAAGACGTGACACAGGATTACATGTATGGGTCTTCCGACCTTGTGCCATACAGTGAAGGGATAGTTTGCCCATAAATTTGAGTGTTCAATTATGTTCCTAAAACCTCTTGATTCCTAATGACGATAAAAAAATAATAAAAAAATAATAATTTGTCAAAAACTACACAATGGAGGAACCAGATCCTTTTCACTTTGACATTCTTCGCAGGGAAACCATAAACTCAAGATCTAGGCTGCTTACTCTGAAGCTGTAAGCCCACCATCTTCAAGGCGCTGGATTGCTCACATCTGTCTTCTTGAACCACCAGTGCCCAAGGGATCCCAATATCTGAGGCTCCACCTAAGCTTAAACCAAAAAAAAAAGCCCTCATTGTTTGTCTTTTCGCAACACCAAACAATGAGTTTCCAAACAAAAGGCTTCGGTTCCCAGTCAATATTCCATGAACTACATCCAGAAAGGATATCACATCGCAGGGAACAGGTCAAAGCTAGTTAACAGGGATGACGCTCAGGAAAAGGGAACCAAAACTCGATCTTGACAACGAAGAAATGGGCGCGCTCCCACTGGCGGTCCTCGCGGCGGCGCTTGACGTCAGCGATGACGGCGTCGAAGGGGATGCTGCGACGGTCGTGGCCGGGCGCGGCGAGCGAAGCTTGAGGCGGCGGTAGGGGTGGCTTGGTGCGAAGGAGAGGCGGAGTTCGACGAAGAACACCACGCTCAAGAAGATCAAGATGGGGGATCTCCTCGCTCCCTCTCCTCTTTTCCCTCTGCGGGGTGGCGATCAATCGCGTAAGATACGTGAAAACGGTCTCTAAACTGGGTGCGGCTATTGTGACTCCGTCAGGTAGTCATCACAGGAAATGATTCCGTTCCGCTGTGCGGGCCCGGATGAACCTTGACCCGGGCCGGGAAATCTTCAGCGTTCATAGCAACCTGTGGACCCACTATCAACCATTTGGAAGCACCCTTACACCGCTTGGTGTCGCGGCACAGACAGGTGAGCCGAACGTCGTGAACTCGACTAACGCCGCCTCTGCCGACAATGAGCTAATAATGCTTCTCTTTTGGGGTTAAAGTTGTGAATTCTGATCAGGCATCTATGATAAAACTAAAATTTAAATAAAAATATTTTAATATAATCTATACAGACCGAAGGTATTAACTAATTTAACTAGTGAAAATCTTGATGATTAATTACATTATATATGACTACATACTCTAAAGATACTTATACTACATTATATATGACTAAACTTAAAAATAGAATTGGCGAATCTTATGTCGTGACCGAGGCATCAACACGGTCGGATCCAATTCCGAGTGCATACAATCGCCCACGTGGAAGCTTGAATAGAATAGCTCGACGTCAAGTCAGGTAGGGTCGAAGCTCTGTCACCTAAGTGTGATCTCTCCCTTAATGGGTTGTTGTTTGTTTTCCATTGAGTCCCTACACAAAGGCCAGAGTTGAGAGAAAAAAATTTTAACTCGGTTCTCAGAAGGTCAAGTCAATGTTGAGTGTGGTTAAGTGGAGTTAAAGTGTTCGAGGTCCTTCCTCTGACTATCGGCTTTTATACATACAAATAAAGATCGATCGTACGTGATCTGTTAATGACGATCGACTCCTCAGGCGACCGACTTGTACCTCTCGTGCAAACGTCGACCGATTTGTATGAATTTGCGCCACACAATGTCATTCCAAACTTTTTAGAGTGACAATGTACTATGCGATGTCGTCTTATATGACGCCTGACAACACAGGAGGAGGCGTCCCATCTAAGTAGTCTGAGGTGTCACATTGTCATAATGTACCACATCAGAGCTTCTTCATTGATGTCGATGTAGTCGCTGACTATTATCACGTGCATAGTATCAGAATATGTCACATCAAATAAGTAATCATATTATTTTTTTAACCATAACTGATTAATCATACAATTGCTCCCTTATCTTATTATTGTTAATCTAAATAGACTCAATATCTCGTTGTTGTTACTCTACGTGTACTCAACTGTCTTTATCATTTATTTATTTTTTAAATAATACAGAGACCTTTGTAAGCTAAAATTAAAAAAATATACAGAGACATTTAGAAGCTAAAATTAAAGGTAATAGAGGTTGAAGATCTTATATAATCACTTACTAATGTTCCATGATAAATTCTGTGATTGATTGCAGAAAGCGGGTCTCGTCCGGATCCGAGAACCGGTCCGGTTCAATTAAGCCGTGACGACAACGGCCCGTTACCGCGGCGGCCCTCCTCTAGCTAAGTGTACGCAACGCCACAGTGTACTCGCCATCTTGTAGCCGACGAGCAGCGCTTCGAGCGGGCTCGCTAGGGTTTATATTTACCTCTATCTCCCTATTTTGACCCAAAATCATTCAATCTATTTTCCTCTTCGCGTCGCGCTCTGTCGAGAAATCAAGGCCTTCAAATCTAGGTGCAAATTGGGCTTTCGATCTCCTTCCTCTTGTGTCTGATCGATAGCGGAGAGTTTTAGCTCGTCAATCTTTTTCCCTTTGCAGGTCTTGTAGGCGGACGAAGCATTCTCTCGCCCATGGAGTTCGCCGAGGGGAACCCGAAAGGCGTCTGCGGCGAGTACGAGATCGAGGAGGAGGTGGAAGAAGAGGTCGAGGAAGAGATTGAAGAAGAGGTGGAGGAAGAGGAAGAGGAAGAGGAAGAGGAAATGGGAGGCGGAGGAGGTGTTCATGGTCAAGGGGGAGGAGGAGAAGGAGATGTTGAAGGGGATGATGATGGAGATGGGAGCGGAGAGCCTGTCGGAAAGAGGATGGATAATAGCGGCGGTGAGGAAATGAAGCAAGCTGATATCGGTTCTTCTTCGGCAGGGTTAGTACTGAGGCACTTAAGATTTGTGGTGTATTTCTGTTTACAGTAAACTGCGTGATCTCGACTTGTATTACTGGTGCTTGTGGTTTGTCTCTTAAATGGATGATTCTGTTAGTTAAATACAATGCATCTTGTTATTGATTTGTGAAAACAGATGCTAATTGTCTCCTCTTTTTCTTCTCTTTTATCATTTTCTTAGAAAAATCTTTGTCGGTGGCGTTGCTTGGGATACTACAGAGGGTATGTGCTGCTCCTTTATTGAACTCCCTTGTCGTGTTATTCTTTTTAATGTTCGGTGAGGTTTTTAACTCATATTTACTGGCAACTTTCTTATGCTTAAATGGTGAGTGGTTTTGGTGACTTCATTATCTAAGGTGTGCAATTTACTGCCAAACGGTTCATTTAATTGTGGGATAACCTTGGAAAATTCAACTGCTTTGGATGTCACCGCTAGTATGTTCTAATATTATCTAGTGGAAAGATTTCACAGTTTCCTTATGTTGTATCTTGTTGTAAGTGGTGCTTAAGAAGTTATCTAATGTTCCTTGAGAAATTGTCAATTCTAAACTTGGTTTAGTAGTTGTAATGTGAACATGGACTCAAGAAAATTGTTTGATGAAAATGTCTATTTAAAACATCCATTTGTGGTTAAGGGACATACCTCACCTTTGTGCACTTCCCAAATATTTAGATAGCTGGATGAATGATATTGATATGTGAACTACATTTTTAAGGCAGCAACAATAAACCAAACCTAGTTTTGCCAAAGTGTGAAATTCTTTACCAGGGATCTATACAAACTTTTCTTCTGGTAGGAAGGTGACTGATGACAGATAATATTAAGCTTTAGTTTATACAAATTTGAAGAATTCTGCAGTTGACAACTGTGTGCTTGATGAGATATTGTGAGTCCCTTACAGTCATTTCACTTCCTATTGTCCGTACTGCAATCCATTTTATGATTGTGATATTTCATTTTAGAAGATGAGATAAAATATTTGTTCTTAATTCAAGTGTTAAGAAATAAGTTTGACTGTTCACTTTTTGTTTAATATGTCCCTGATGACTAAATCCTATTTCTTAAGCACTATTCACTTCTAATAAGTTACCAGACGATCAATCGCCCATGGAAGTCGTTGAGTTGTTCTTTCCCTAGAACTTTTCGTGGCATGTTTGCTAAGGTTTAAAAGACCAGATTTGAAATTGGAACTTTAAGATGATGGATGAGGTTGTATTGGCAGAATTTTGATATTGCTCAATGCCAACAGTGAGTAATAGAACTCATCTGCTACTATTCCAAAAGTTGATAATTTGATTAGCTTAACTAGGTGGCCATTAGATTAATTAATGATGAAGTTGACTAGTTGAATTACATATAGCACCTGATATGAACAGTAAAGTGACAGGGTGTCTTACTATGTGATTTTCAAAAGGTTAATATCTTCATTGAATTTTTAAATAATAACCAATCAAAATAATGTAAATTTTAAGCTCAACATCCGGAAGTAAATTGGAACTTGTGTGGGCAATCACAATCTCTGGTACAACTAAATCTAAACAGTTTCAGTATCGTTTGTCTTGAATGCGAATCTTGCCTATCTCAGTAAACATGAAGAGCGCATATAAAGAAATATGGGCAGTTATCCTTTTATTTAGTTGAGCAACAATAAATTTGTTCATAGTTTATTATTCAATTCACTTTACTAATATATTTTAATTAGTTTTCATTTTCTGTTAGGTGTATGCCAAAGCCTAACACTCCCCACAAAAGGAAGAAAACATGAAAACAGAAAAGAGAAAATGTAATGATTGTTGGTTAATGTGGATTACTCTAATACTGTTGGTAATCCTCTTGACATCCTGCCGCCAACATAGCTGCCATATATTATGATTAAGACAATGATAGATCTTTCAAATTGTCCATGGCTGTATTCCAGTTATAGAGGAAATATTTTGCGCATAAGCCTCCAATGAGTGCCTAGGCATGAGGCACAGTGTGAGGCAAGTTAGGCTCTCCTGGGATGAGGCTAGAAGGTTCACCAAAGTGCAATGTGGGCACACACTTCATGACCCTTCGTTAAAGGCTCATATCCATTTCTTTTGTTGGATCTTATCCCTAATTAGTAAATCTCATCCTTGTTCTTTGTTTCTTAGTGTTAAACTGTTGCCTGTGCCTGCATATTTGCTGCTGCTACACTTCTTTCTTCTTTTGCTCTTTGACGCTCATAATTCTTCCTGGTTTTGTCCCTGTTCTTACTACCATTTGCTTATTTATGTGCCCTCCTTTACTACTTATTTTATGATAGATACTGCCCTTCTTTTATGTTATTTTATGATCATTTCATTGTCTACCATTTCAGCTAACGAATTAAGATTTTATCAGGTGATACTAATTTATTCAATCATGGCCCTCTCCACTCCTTTCAACTTTAGTCTTATTTGTATGCATTTTTGCTTGATGTATGCTTCACTGGACTAACATGTGCAGTCCGTCTTGCACCTCACTTCTAGGGGCCTTGGTAACTCAGTGATTTTAAGCCTTTGATAATTACATTGCCATGTTGCTTTCCTGACATATTGAATAAGTTTGAGCCTAAATATAGAAAGAATATCACTTTCTATAAAGGTCTGGTTTTAAGGAATGAATTGCCCATATTAGTACTACATAGAACATTTTGGACCCTGCATGAAGTTTCCATAGATTATGATAAATCAATGATCTGAAATCTGATTAAGCCATAGAAAATCAATTGTACAAGATTATGCAGGGAGCATATTTGTTTGCTTATTTTTATAGATTATGCATATTAAGTATGTTAAAGAAAATGTTGCAGAGATAAGACAATTCTGTTTTACTTTCTTGAAGCAGAACTATGATGTACTTTTATAAAATAGATATTCTGATGTGTTGCTTTTATCATGTGAAGTAAAATTTCAGGTTTTCACATAAAAAAATTAGATTGATAAAACCAGATTCTTGAATGAGAAACTCAATGAAATCAAGGAACCAGCAAGAATCTACTGAAGCACTAGTTGAATCAGGGTCCAACTGATAGAAATGATCCATCTTCACTGTTTCCCTAAACCTGACTCAGATTGAGTTAAAGATTTGTAGACCCTGCACACCATGACTAAAGTGGAGGGTTGTCACCCATTACCCTTTGGTTTAAAACCACTGTTATAAGTCAACTAAAAAAAACAATTGTGGAATGTGCCATTGTACTTCAGAAAACAATATATTCAGAGTTACTGTACGTATAACAAGGGTTGCAGGATGGACAAATGGTGTCACAAAATCTTTTTTGCGGTAAGTTAGATATATCAGATATTGAGAATCAGAGACATGAAATTATTTTTGGCTATTCAGATATGTCCGAATAAAAACTGTAAAAGTATCAACAAGGAAAGTTGAGTTAGGTATGTATTCAAGGAGAGAGAGGAAGAGCAAATATGACTAGTGAAGGTTACAGTTTGAGTGTGGTAAAGTTTTTGATTGTCTTTTTTTAACTTGGTTTTTTGGCGCCACTTGATGAGTAAATTTGGCATTGAGATAATCCATGATGTGCATACAGGGTCCCACACAATTTGCTTGCCATGGATTAGCATTTTTAAATATATATGCTTGATCCAGTTCTCTTACAGTTAGTAGCTTTTTTAAAGTCTTTTTTCCTGGTTTATATGTATTAAGTAAATTTCCAATCAGTTTACAAACTATTGTATCGTGGCAGAAACATTCAATGAACATTTCAGCAAGTACGGGGAGATCACTGATTCTGTGATAATGAAGGACAAGAATACGCATATGCCAAGAGGGTTTGGGTTTGTGACCTTTGCTGACCCATCTGTTATTGACAAGGTTCTGGAGGATGAGCATGTTATAGATGGGAGAATGGTGGGATTTATCTGAAATCTTTGGTTCATGATTTTCTTTTCTTCAAAGTACCTTCTCTGATTAATTTTTACTGATTGATTCTGCAAATCAATGGCTTGCTTAGGTAGAAGTTAAGAGAACAGTTCCAAGAGAAGATATGCCTTCCAAGGCAGGCAACAGAACAAGAAAAATCTTTGTGGGAGGACTACCCACTTCTCTAACTGAAGGTAGGAACTAGCTTATTAGTTGTGATCATGTGCCCCATCTTGGTAATTAATTTTATGATTAAAAAATTCAGATGAGTTAAAGGAGCACTTCTCCTTGTATGGTGAAGTCGTTGAAAACCAAATAATGCTTGACCATAGCACTGGACGGTCACGTGGATTTGGTTTTGTCACCTTCAAAACTGAGGAAGCTGTTGACAAAATTATTTCAGAAGGTAGAATGCATGATCTTGCAGGGAAACAGGTGAGTTGACCTTAGCCTACTTTTAATCTGGTATAACTTTTAAAATGTTATTCTCTTTCATGGTTCCTCTTTGTTGGTTTGTACTGAATAAGCATTGAAATTGAACTCCTCATGAAATTTAAAAACTGGAAAAGAAAAGATAGGTTTGTTCAGCTAAATATTTGCAGTTTTGTGATTCATGGTGTGCTGAAAGTTAGTTGGAATATCTGTACACATGATGGCAATTCTTTAATAAGAATTCACATCATGAGTCAACTGGTGTTGCATATGAATTTGTTTATTTTCTGTTTATAGTTATAGAACTGGGTGGTCATGCAGCCACTCAGATCTACCTAGAGCTTCATTATAAGTAGTCTTTGGTGCTAGTGTCTAAGCTCATAATTGCAGGTCATATCATTTATTAAACATTTCCAGTTGGCAAACAAAAATCTACGAGATCACAATTACAACATTAGAATTTTTTGTAATCGGACTTCTGCATGGCCACACATTTTTCTGAATATGAAACACATATAAAGTTCCTTTGTTAGTGGCGTGTAATTTGCAATACAGAAGATTCTGTGATTTACCTGGATTCCTGAAGCCTTACAGAGAATAATAAACTGTGTTAATCCTGTGGATTTACCTGTTATTGCTTGTATCTTTCAAGTGTCTGTGATTGGTTTTGCTGGAATCCCAGAGCCCGAGAGACAATAATGGACTGTTCTGTCCCCTGTGGAGTTAGCTGACACTGGTTTAGTATTTCTTTGGCAGCCATATTTACTTTTACTTCTTTCTGGATCTGTTCTGTTAATAGCAAAGTTAAAAAGTGACAGAAAATACCATCCATAATAGAGCAGTTTCCTGACATCAGACATTCTTTTAAAAGACATTACTCTGACTTCATGTAACCGCAGGTTGAGATCAAGAGGGCTGAACCAAAGAGATCAGGTGGCCATTCTGCAGTCAATGGGAGGGCTAGTCATGGTGCTGGTGGCGGAAGTGCACATGGATACCGAGGAAGCTCTTATGGATATGGAGGCAGTCACCGATATGGTGGCAACTACTATGAAGGTGGCACAGGCTATGGTTATGGCAGAGGTTATAACTATGGTGGCGTCCCTGGCTATGGTGCAGGCTATGGATCCAATTACGGCGGGCCTATGTATGGTGGAGGTGGGTATGGTGGTGGTAATCTATACGGTGGCCCAGGTGGATATAGTAATTGGTATGGTGGTTATGGCAGTGGCGGCCGGGGTTACGGGAACAGGTACCACCCCTATGGCAAGTGATATGAGGAGATTATTTCGGTTACTAGTGTAGTCATCGTACATGTTGATTTCCCTGACCATTAGCAGATTTCTTTGTCGCGATGGTTTCTTGTCCTTGGAGAACACATGATTGCCAATACATTTTTGCAACCACATATGACCCGAGGGAACAAATATGCATCATCCCCTTTATAATCTTAAGTCTCACCCCTTATTACAAATGCTTGAATGGTCCTTTCCAACTATGATGTAACTTTGACATTGTTGCTATGAATTATTTGTCTTTTTAACTTTCAGGTCACATACTCATTGGTCCCAATGAGTACGCTGCCATAGCAGCGAAGGATTTGTGGAGACCTTGCTATTAACGTCTTTCTTGCGTTGCCATTATTCCGAAGAAGGGATTAGTGGCAGGCGATTGCTTGACATGTTATTGTGGCACAGGATATGCTCTGCATTATACCATCATCATTTCCAAGGTACGTCGGCAATGTGTTACTCCTGTGGATCACCGATCGATGAAACCCCAGCATCCATAGGATGAGCGCATTTCTTGATGGATGTGGGCGCTGGTGGCTCTCGTGATGCTGCGTGGATCAGCTTGTGGAGTAAAGACTACAGAGAAAGCTCAAGTCTGTTCGGCATGGGACGGGGGATCGATACCCTCAGAGCGTCTGTCGAAGTACGCGCGATCGGGGCTCGGTCGCACACATGCTCATCATATCGAGACTTGAAGCTGATCCATCGAGCGAAGGTACTCCGGAGAGGCAGACCGACCCCGCTGCGGTCACCCGCACGACGCCGATCTTATCCTCCTCTCCCGGGTGGGTTATGACGTGTTGTTCCTTCTCCAGCCTTTCTTGAAAGATCTCCCAATGTCTTTCTTCCACGTATGCGTTCGATGGTTTTTATATGTATACTTTGTGAGAGACAAAGGACAAAAGCCTCTTCGAATAACATCCTTAATTTCTAATTTCATATTTCCAATGGGAGACGGTAAACAGCAATAAACGCGTCTCTATTTCTTTCGCCTGTCCTTTTTCTTTTCTTTTTCTCTCACTCTCTTTATCCCCGTCTCTCCTTTAACTTGATCGCGGCTCCACCGACGGCCCCGCCATGGGCGCAGCCGCCGATGGCTCCGCCAGCATCCGGACCAATGGCGCCGCAGACGACCACGGGGCGCCGCCGGAGAGGCACCCGACGAAGTACGGCACTCCGCAAACGCCGCCACTGGTGTCGATGCTGGCCATGACCGTAGACGCGGAGCTGGAGAACGACGGCCCGCAGCTCTCCTCGTTGCCGTTGATGGTGACGAAGGATGTCTCCTCGTTGTAGGACGGCGTGGAAGGGGAGTGGGCAACGGCGGCGGAGCCCATCTCCTCCTCCAGCCATTTCATCACCTCCGCTACTGCCGCCTCCTCCATCTCCGCTACTTCCTCTGCGTCGAGGATAGTCGAGATAATCTTTACCGCCTTCGCCGCCTCTCCTCCGCCATTTTCGTGGTCCTTCAGCTCCCGACTCGCCGCGTCTTCCTCCATCGCTTCCTCGATCGCAGGAGAGGAAAAGATTTGTAGGGTGGTATATGGTGAGGCTCGTCTGTCTGTTCCAGCGCAGACAGGGACTCGGCGTCGTACGCCAACTTCAACTGATACTGACGTCATAGAACGAGCTCCATGACGTCATTCCGCGTTGTTTTTTGTGAGGAACACCTGTTCCCTGTCTCGGCCTGCATTTGGGTGCGATAAACCTATATCGTAGGGAAGGACGAGGCCAGCACGGAAAGCAAGTGGTGAAACGTAGAACGGTACGACGTGGCAAGTGGAGACGATATGATCGTGAACAAGTTGTGTCGGGTGTGTGAGACGGGATTGCCAAAGACGTTGATCGGCCGCTTGCTTCGTGGGTTGGTGTTGAGTCACACGAAATAAGGTGAAACAGTCACTGCACTCAAACACCAAAAACCAATCAATGTCCTTTCGAACTTTTCGACGTGCACCTACTTCGGCATTTATAGGGAAGCGGAAGGAGTGCAACAAATTTGTACTACTTTGGCTAGTTATTTGACTATCTATTTTGTCCTTTTTTTTTCTCATCATTTGGTTAAATATGATTCAAGATTTATTTTTTTTATATTACTTTTGTTAGATTATATAGTTTTATCTAATTAGATAAAATATATTATAAATATAATTAGATTCTGAATGGTTATTGATTAATAAAAAAAAATATTTATGATAGTATTTCTCGAAGATAATCTTGATGAGAATAATTTTCCTAATTACATATTCTATACTCTTAGCTCTTACTTATAAATAAATAGAATCTTGTAAGCACTATATACTAGCTTAATGGTATAATGGTTTTGTGAATGTGAAAGAAGAAATGAGAAGATGAGTTTAGTTCTTCTCGTACATCGATATTACTGGCTTTCAGATCAGATGACGATACACCCATAGATTATATAAAAACTTTTTGAATGATATTAAAAGGTACATATCATAAAGTTACTCATTATGATTTTTAAATGAGCTCTTTAAGAATTGTCATAACATTAGTGGCTCATTATGATTTTGAGTTATATCATTCAAAAGTAAAAGTAAATTTTCTAAATAGGGATCTAAATTTATATTAGTTTACTTAACCGATTCAAATGAAAATAAAAGAAATATAAAATTTGATATATAAATTTAGAAAATTCATTTATGATCTTAAACAAGCTTATATATAAAGTTTTTCGATATCATTACTTCCTTCATATTTAAAAAAATATAATTGATTTAGGAACAAGTTTATATATAAATAATATTTTACTTACCAGTAGTGATATTGGTTTATTGTATTAAGCCAAGAAATTTCTTATCAAGAATTTTAAGATGATTAATATAAATGAGGCAACTTATATTATTAGCATTGAGATATTTAGAAATAAATCTTAAGGATTACTAGTACTATTTAAAACAAGATATATTAATCAAGTTTTAAAGAGATTTAGTATTTAGTTTTGTTAAGCAAATGACAAAAGAAAAAAATTTAAGTCAAAATAACTATTTTTAAAATAATTTGAAAGGGATTAGATAAAAAAAAAATTCTTTATGTATATGCAGTTGAAAGTCTATTATGTGCTCAATCTTATGCTACCTCAAATATCAATTTTATAGTTAAAATACTGGGTAGATATTAGAATTATCTAAGAATAAAATTATTAAAAAATTATAAAAAATAATAAGATATTTGAAAGAGATGAAGAATTATATGCTCTCATAAATGAAATTAGAACAACATGAAATGATGATATTTTTTATGTGTTAATTTTATAAATTATCTTGATAATAAGAAGTTCACTTTATAATTTATATCTATATCAGTTTGAAGGATAATTTATAAAGATAAAAATAATATAATATTATATTATTAATAATAGAAGCTGATTTTGTAATATACTTTAAGGCCACTAATCAAGTTTTGTGATTGTGAAACTTTATCTCAAGACTCAGTACGGTGAGACTCAATTACCAAATCGTTGAAAATACTTTATGATATATTAAAATAGTTTTTTTCTGACAAGTACTATTATAACTATGTGCATTATGGTATAAAATATTTGATAGTTAAAAAAAATTAAAAATAATTAATATCAATTAAGAACTTAAGTTTCATTGTATTGATCGTTAATTTATTTACTTAGAATTACAGTTTAAAGTGTTTAAAAGAACATGTGCTTATGATTGAGTATATGAGTAACCTATAAAATATATTATGATATATGTTTGAGTGAACATTACGATTGTTATTCTTATTTATATAATTAAAATTATTTATTTCTACTATCCTATTCATATTTATACATGTATATATTATGATTGAATGTGTTAATAAGATTTTCTTGATAAGATAAATTACATAGGTCATTTTAGACTACGTAGAAAGGATTAACAGCGCTATGCTATATAAAAGGAAGTATGATATTGATGATATATAACTATTATGACTTCATTGGTAGGCAGACTTAATATGGTATTATGTTTATTAAATTTATTAGCCTATTTTATAAAATTTGTATAAAAATAATTTTTTTAAGTTTTAGAATCTAATTAAATAAAAATATTTTTAAATAAATTTTTATTTATTTATTTTAAAATTTTAATTTATTTTATATCTTACCCAGGCCAAGTTAGAGAATGTTAGTTTATGTGACCCTATCTAATTAGGTAAGATATATTATTGATATGATTGGATTTTGATTACAATTATCATCGACCAATAAAAATGAAGTCCAATTATGGTAGAATTCTTTAGGAGATAACTTTGATTGAAGGACCTCGCCTAATTACTTATCTTAAACCTCCTAGACACTATATACACAATGTATGGATATACGAATATGCATATAAGAAGAGATAAGAATATGTGACATTATTTAGAGATTATAGATCTTCTCTCATTTTTTCTTATTCATATGAAATAGTCAATTAAAGATTATAGATCTTTTTTTTTATCTCCCATTTTTCCTAATCCAGTGGTCTTGTGAAGGATATAAAGAGAGGAAAAGATAAGTATAATTCTCCTTGTAGATCGTTATTACTATAGCTTTCGAATCCGATAATGATATGCCAATAGATTAGATAAAAACTTTCTGAATGACATTGAAATGTATGCATCATAAATTTAGATTTATTATTATTTGATTATTAGATTTTGACATTAAAGATTTTCATATAATAAAATCATAAGGATGGTTTTCATGCTTACACCTTCTCGAGACAACATGCATATTAAAGGATAGCATAGATCATAGATGTTGGGAAAATACATTGCTAATTTTTTCTAAATTTTACTTTTTTTTCTCACATACTCTTAGCCTTTATACCATCGATCATCATCTCAAGATCCTATAACTTTTGTGTGGTTGTCATCCTCATCGTTATTCATTGGCTATGCCCTCGTCCCGGTTTGCTGCTATATTCTCATTCTTATTCGTCAACTACATTCTCATCATTGACCGTTGATTATATCTTCATACCGTTCATTATGATCAAGGCACCATTAAGGCCCTATCACTAGGATTATGACTCTTGAGACTTTAGTTATACCTCGATAATTAGCGATGTCGTCAGATTATAGAACATAGCTAATGGTCAGAGACAAAGGCGATCGCAATCGAACAAAAAACATGATTAATATCATTTTTTAGAAAACAAGAGATGTTCCACGACAAATTAAAAAAAAAAGAAACTTAGATTTTTTAAAAAAATTATCAAAATATATACCATCTATAACTTATTCTTGTGGTTGCTAAAAGGAAAATAAAATGATCCATCATAACTTAGTGTGTCGTTCTAGATTAAACTCATTGATAGATGCGCAACGGCAGGAAACTACAGCTTTTGAACTCTTGATGGTAAAACATGTTAAATGGCAGTAACAGTATAATATTTATTACCTGCTGCTTACGTGGAATCACTCTCGAGAATATTCTTTAACCTCGTACCGTTAGAAGAGAGAGACCACAACATTTAATTCTTTTCCAAATACTATTTTCTATTAGCAAAACGATATCCACTCGAACTTGTTAAAGCCCTCGAAATATGTGTTTTAGGTGATAGAAGACAGGTGGATTCGAATTAGATTCGATGATGTTGGGGCATAATTCGGATCTCTTCCTTCCAATTCCACCCAACTACAATTCTCATATGCTTCTTTTAATTTTCATTATTACAATCACATTATAAATCAAACAATTATTACATCACAAGAATTCCCAAACAAAATAACCCGCCCTTCAAATTTATAGACATCAAAGAAAAAACGGAAAATAGGAGAAACAAAAACTCACGTAATTAATACTAATAACTAATATCTCATCCTTTTTCCATATTTACTGAAAATTTTACGTTAATTTACGCTTAGAGAGTCCACTTCCAGATCTTAATCCGGAGCTTCACCTTGCAGTCGCCTCCCGGCGAAGCCGCCACTACCGCCTTCTTCCCCTTGGGCACGGCGACGCTGATCCCCTCGCACCGCACCTTGATTCCTATCTTCTTCGTCTTCAGGCCCCCGATCTTCACCCCCGCCTTCGTCTCCATGTCGATCTCCACCGGCATGCTGCTGCTCTTCCTCAGGTCTGATGCCGCCGCAGAGTCCAGCAGCTGGCCGGAGCTCGACGCCGCGGCGGAGAGCAGGGTGGAGCTCGCGGCGTCCTGGACGAAAGCGGCGAACGTGCCGTCTCCTACGTCGACCCCGCCGGAGAGGACAGAGACGGAGATGGGATCGTAGAGGTAGACGAGCTTTTTGTTGGGGTTGCGGGCGGTGACGTTGATGTTGAGGCTGGAGGTCAGATGCCCGCCAGCGGAGACCTTGAGGGCGGCGAAGCGGAGGCTGGAGACGGAGAAGACCGGGCGTCGGGGGCGGTAGATGGCGTAGACGACCCCGCCGGCGATGGCGGCGAGGATGACGAGGACGGCGAGAATCATGATAAGTGAGAGGCAGCAAGAGCAGCAGAGGCCGCGGCGACTTCTGCGGCGGGACGGCTTGGCGGGCTGGGGGCGGTAGGCGAGGCGGGTGGCGCCGTTTATCTGGGACTTGGTGGGAGGAAAGGCGGGTGGAGGGGCTCCGCCAGGGATAGGCTTGGAAGAAGTGTAGACTCGATCCGCCATTACCTCTCTCTCTGCGGTGTCTCCTCTTCTGCTCCAAGGATCTGAGTCAGGGTTCGTGATGGGATCAGAGAAGAGCAGCTATCTATGTATCGACAAGAGAACAGATAGAGATGAAAACAACACTCCACCCTACGGAGATGGCGCCGACGTACCTAATTTTGGACCAACATTCGATATTTCTTATTTTATTTGGAGCCTGATGATCGTTTGATTATGATCAAACGAGTAGAATTTGAAGATTGGCAGATGCGGTTTGGGGAGATCGTTCCTCAAATTAGAGGCAGTTGATTCTGATAGAAGACCTAATTTGGGTGAAATATTTGATGGTAATCCTAATTCATTTTATGTTACGATTAGCTCGAATTTTATAATCTAATCACGCAATTAGATGGTTCTTTTACAGTTAAAGCGTTAGTCATTTTAATTGGTAAAACCTTTGATAAATCATACAATAATTCTGCACTCGAATCTCGAATTCCGGTCACCAAAGGATTCATGAGAGAGTTGTATTGCACTACCATATACATGTTCGGCCACTTGTACTAAAATTAATTGCCAACTCAGTCCAACTCATCAGGCCACAACTTAATTGGACAATCAATCATTCTGGGGTTTTCACTCCCACAGGGTAAACAATGTTGCCACTGCCAGAAACTTTGGCTCCGCCATTAGTTTCAGCTCTCTCTCTCTCTCCCCCCATGTTGAAGCAAAGAAGGTGCAAGAGTGAGACGGTTTGGTGATGGGCAATCGTTCTATCTGAAAAATACATGGCAACTACTACCTTGTGTTCACCAAAGCAATGTGCATGATTGGTTTACTTGTATTGTAATCAAATGTGTGGGATCATGTACTTGGCTGTTTCTTTAGGCTGTCGGGCATCTTACCTCAGCAATGTGCATGTTAATGGCTTTTAAATTCTTCATTATCTTGTGTTAGGCCATTGGACTCGCTCTACTAACACAATTCAGACATGCAAAACATCAATAACATTTTAAAAGTGGCTACAATTTATTGCGAAACAAAACATGCCTTTCACGTGCCTACAATCATAAAAAAGTAATAATCCTTTTTAAATGTCAACATTCAAAAATTGTACATCTATATATTTTTCTCCAAGCACTGTATATATATATATATATATATATATATATATATATTAGTTAAGATAGTATTTTTATTAGATTCATGACCATCTGATCTTCCAAACTCTAATTGGACAAAATAATAATCACCAATTTTTTTTTCAATAACTGGTGTGTATATACAACAGAAAAAATGCTATATTTTTTTTTTTCAAAAGTGCGTGCTTTGAAAACGTCTAGAGAAATTATTTAAAAAATAGAATTCTATTTTTAAAAAAAGATAGAAAAATTTCCCTCAAAGCAATGGATGCAGGATGCTTGAATGTAAACATCATGTTACTACAGCAGTTCTGCTTGCCTGTTTATTCAAATTAAGAATAGTCCATTTGTACACCAAACATGCATTCTCATAATTTTTTTAAAGATATGCCAACCGAGTATGCATTTTCATAAATTTCCAACTCTAGCTATGATCCATAAGTAGATTGACTGTGCAAGGAGTTTTAATAAGAATTTGCTAAATTCGGTTTTATGGTACAACTGGGGAAGAACTACCAAGAGAAGGCAGCCATCAAAAGCCAGCAAGCTTAATTCTGTGAGGTCGAGCTATCAAGCAGATCTCCAACTCCCGAAGGAGGTCCAATGCTACATCGAGCACTGTTATGTTTTTCGATGGCATCCGTTATCTTCTGGAACTGCAGTTAGATACAGAAGCTCAGCTATCAAAACTGTTTGTCAAATCCATTCAGATTAACTGAAACCAACAGATAATCATTTGTATTTTAATGCCTCCTTTTGCCATATGCTAAGATTGCATTGTAGCAGAAAATTAAGCAACCTTAAGTCTATAATAAGTAATTTGGCATCTTAACACACTCATGAATTTTTCAACCAACATATTTGGAATTGTACTAGGCAGGGACCATCCACTTTGAAAGTCTTAAGCACAAAACCTATGGTATCAGACTTGGAAGAGGTTTACCGGACAAAACAGCATCACCTTCAGAGAACCAAAATGCAGGGACTTGGATATTGTTGTCACTGTTAGAAGCATCGTGAAAGAGACGAGACTGTTGTATCTGGATAAGAACATAGCCAAGCCCTTACCTTACTGCTAACTAAGAAGAAAAAAACAAAAACAAAGGCTGGCACTTCCATCCTGTCACTTTTGTTTTACTTTTTAAGCTATATATCTTTCCTTGTGTTAATACAAAAAAGGGAAAAACAAGTTCCAAATGAACTAACTCTTAACACACAGAAGAGGACAGTTCTGACATAATTCTCAAACTGTGTGATAATAAAATGAGTGTCATGGTGCCCTTACAGTCATAATCAAACCAGATATTATATAACTTTCAGTACCAGTGGAAGAAAATAAATAAGCAACAAACCTTCACCAATTAAACTACTTCACTATCGCTGAAATTAGATACCTCTGGACTGTGCTTAACTAAATGTATATCAACTTGAAGTTCCAACGAAGAGAATGAAAGCTAGTAGAATGTCCAAACTAGATTATATCAAACTTCAATTTACATACAAGCAGAAAAGCATACCTTAACTAGGTTACATGAGAAAGACTGCAGCAGTCCATCAGCACCACGGTAGAAATGAAAATAAGGAAGCACTCTTACATTCAATCTTTTGCACATAGGCTTGTTTTCATCAAAATTCACTTTTAGGAATAATATATCAGGGTGTTCCTCTGCTGTCTTACAGAGCTGAAAGATCATTAAAGGAAAGAACTTGGTATTTGTGGCTAGTATCACATCCAGCTAAAGATATAATATTCTACATCACATACATATGGATCCAAAGCTTTAAACAAAACAGATCAAAACCTGGAACAAATGTGATAATTACTCATAGGATGTCACTGGACATACAGATCAGAAAAGTTAACTTATAAATATCTACCAGAGAAGTGGGAATAAAAAAATAAGTGATGCTAAACATGCCCATAGTTCAGGACATGTAATGAAACATGCACAAGTTAGTTTCAGCAATTTCGAATGCAAAAAAAAAAAGAAGTGGAGCTATAATATCACCAAAATATGTTCTGGGTGTCAAAGCACAAGTAACTTACTTGCTAGATAGGTGACATATGTACAACCCAAGTAACCTTGAATATACTAAAGAGGTTCCTGGCAGGAATAATGAAGAAACAAAACAAGGTTTTGTCTGTAAAATTAATATAAAACTATAATAAAATACTCTATCATATTTATCTTTGAAATTGAAATAGCTGGTTGCAAGAGCATTCTCTCATCCCCCAGTCTGAGGGACTTAAACTAGCAACATTTCTACTGTTTCCATGTATTATTTGATTGTGCTTGTGACCCTCCATATTGTTAAGAGCAGACAAATATAGGCAAAGAAGTTTATTTAATAGCATTCTAAGTGTGACTTAAAAAAAACAGTTTGATTCATTAAGAAAGGCTCCAAGGCCTCAAATATTGCTAAAACAACAAATAATGAATACAGTAATTTTTTATAAGTTAGTAAGGAGTGACAACAAAAAAGATTTGTTTTCTTCTAGGGCTTATGGCAGAATGGAGAGTAGCAATTTTGGCAGCATAGTTGTCAGTGGACTTCAAAATTAAAGTGTTATGATGGTTAAAATTAGTCTGAGAACATATAAAAGGCAAATTTGAAGATATATAATAAAGAGAGACATTGATGGTGTTAACAAAAATGGTGAAATGGCTGGAGTAAGGCTGAAAGCCAATATGATTAAAGGTGGAGGAGATTCAGAAAAAAAAAAGTCAATTCACAAGAGTCATTCAGCAGAAGAAACATGACGTGCAAGCAAACATTTAAAAATATACAAAATGCAATGTTCACCAAAATATTCTTTTTGGCAAAGGGTAAGTGACCTTGCTATCAACATTCAAGGCCTTTACCAACCTAGCAAACTGAGATCTTCATGTTCACCAAAATGTTGATAATTTATTATCAGTCATCTGATAAACAAATATAAGCGATTTGGCCCAACAATGACTTAGAAAAATTATTAAGGAAAGAATTAGAAGCCGGAGGAGTTTGATGGACTAGTTCTAGCCCAACCAATTATTACAAACCTATTGTTTCTTATCCATCAGTATAGAAAAATTAAAGAAGAAAATGGAAATGTATAGGCCTATAATTAAGTAAAAAATTTGAGGACCTATAATTTTTACAACATCAACAGAAGCAGGAAAATAAGCCTTAAGTCCTAATCAGTGTTGGCCATATGTGGGTAAGCAACTGCATAGAAAGGAAACCTCATGGAATTATTAGTGTAATGACTCTGTCTATTAGAAGTCGGCTAAAAAGCTAAAACCTGAATTTATTGGTTAACACCTGTAGAAATAATTATTATTTTTCATTTTATTGTTTGTGACAGTGACCCGAAGAGAACTAAAGAAAACTCAAAATTCTTGGAAGTGGCACCCTAAATACTGGCTCTAGTTCATGAGCAGGTACCTTGGGTTTCGCTTCGGTTACATATAACTAGAGCAACCCTGTTTGGGAGATCTTAACCGGAATGGTGCGAGTAATTCTCACTAAGAAGTAGCAGGCTTTCGTGGTGATGGCTTGTTCTGTTGGTACTTCTGTCACTCCCTGATGTAGTGCGGCAACCAAGTGTAAACTTTATGTACGCAAGTAAACTAGTTACCAGCGAATCGAATTGCATGTAGATGACAGGTAACCATCACCTTGGGAAAAAGGGCTCGGCAAGACCCGCACCAAGTGCCGTAGAACTCCACGACGACAAGCCTGTCACCTGCTTGGTTTAATGCGTCCAAGAACTCTTCCGTCGAATGGATGTCAATCATATTGGGCCCCCCATTCTTCTCCCACCACTTGGGTTCATCGCTACCCTCTTCGACGACCGCGCGCACCTGCATACATCACCAGCATCTGAACAACACTGCATCCAACAAACAACCACAAAACTCGAAAGATTCGTAGGGTGGGGGCGGATACTCTGTGACCAGACGATCGATTTGAGGGGCGCGGGAGGGCGGCAGAAAAGGCGGCGTCCAATCGGGACCTAGGGGACGGCTTTAGTCTCGGGGAGTTGGATTGGAGAGGAAGGAAGAGGAGAGGGAGGAGCCGATTGTGCGAAGCGAGGAAGAGGCCGTGACGGAGCAATGCATCGGCCATCAATAAGGGGAGCGGAAGAAAGGGTATGTTAAGTAGGACCGATATGATGATCCATTCATCCGAAGGAAGGAATAAGAGAGGATTTCTTCGCTGATTTCGCCGCTTGTTATATCTCGTATTGTTCTTCCGCACTTTGTTTCTCTTCTCCGTTCGTGGGAAGGGGAAGCTCGCAACGTGGACTCGTTTAAGAGCAGACCGCATCTACTTGGTTGGTAAGCAGTAAGTTGTCTCGTGGTTACATGAGAAGAGGCCCAATTCAAATATGGGCCACTTGGAGGAGCCCAATTCGAATGAATAGGAAATGCTTATCGAATACGATGGGGGTCAAAGCATGCGACTCTCAGTGAATCACCACTGCAACGTAGAAGATAAAAGGAAAAATAAATAGTTCCATCCAACAACTACGAAACCCCTTTCTTAAACGTAGCTAAAGATTTATCATATGCCAGCATTTAAGTTAAAAAAATAAACAGTTCCATCCATGTCGGTCAAAGGAAAAAAAAGAGAGAAAAAACTGTCTGATTTGGAGACAACTTTTCTTATCTACCTGTTATGAAAAAAAAAAAAAAAAAGATTGATGGCGTGATCAATCCAACACAGTCTAGACGTGTGTGAGTAGAAATATTCGAGGGATTTTCGAAGTAAAAATATTATGCTTCCAAGATAGATTCAAGATAATCCGAGGTGGCTTCATGGTGGCTCTAAGGTGGATATGAGACGTAGGTGTTGATCTCTCGAGATGAAAGTATTGCGCTCCTAAGATAAAAGTATTATGTTCTCAAGATAACATTTGCATGAAAATCAAGGTCAAAGGAGGTTTCTCGACCCGATCCCTCCGACGTTTAAGTTAATAATCCAAAGTTCCTAAATGTGGATTCAAAGAGTTCGAAATGAGATAGCTCCCTCGTTTCACTAAATATATGTTTTTATACCTTAAAAGAGAGAAATAAAGTTTATGATGATCTTCCTTTTCGTAAAAGAAGAGAATTTAATATTATATTTTTTAATGAAAGATAAGGTAGTTTACAATTGCTTTATCATAAAGTAAGAAAATAAATGTTAGGATTACCTTCTTTATCACAAAAAGATAAGAAAGTTTGTAATTACCTTCCTTACTATAATGAATGCGAAGGAAGCTTGTGTTTCTCTACTTTGAATCTTTATACACGTAGGCACATGAAGAATGACTTGGATCTCGCGTGACAACCACATATCAACTGATGGTAAGTTTCATATTATTTGTCCCCCATAGAGGGCGTGCCTCAAGTCTCTTGTGAGAGGGGTTCAAAGCGTGTCATTTAGTTTATCTGACATTGGAGCATTTGAGATCTCATCTTATAGGTCGGGTTTAGTCGATTCATGTGTCTTAGTAACGTTGAGTTTTTATTTTTATTGTAGCGGATTTCTCTTGGCGCGGGTCAGATTTTTCTTATTTAAATGCCTTACAAATTTTTGCCTTGTACCTCCATCATGATGGATTGGATTACATTTTGGCTTACGCTTCCATCATGATGGATTTGACACATTTTATTTTACACCTTTGCTATGGTAGATTTGGGACATTTTGGCTTACATCTTTACCATGACAGATTTGGCATATTTTGGCTTACGCCTCCGTCAAGATGGATTTGGCACATTTTGGCTTGCACTTCCATCATGATAGATTTACAACATTTCAGCTTGCACCTCTACTATAACGGATTTGACATGTTTTTGGCTTATACTCCATCGTGGCAGATTTAACACATTTTATTTTATGCCTCCCACCGTAGCGAGTCATCATGCAAGCCAGGTTTGTTCGACTCATACGTCTTAGACATGTTTGGTTTTCTAACATTATCGTAGCGAATTTACGTTGGTCAGATTATTTGACTCGCATGCATCGAGCATATTTGGTTTATGTCTTTACGATAATGAATTTACCTTAGCATTGGTCGGGTTTTTTTGACTCACATGCCTTGGGTATATTTGGTATGTGCCTCTATCGTATTAATTTTACCTTGGCATTGGTCAAGTTTCTTGATTTACATGCCTCAAGTATATGCGGATTTCTGATAGCAGATAAGATTTCTTTAAACTATATGAGGAAATCTATCTACTCTGTTGAGGGAAATCCTCTAATCTGTTAAGGAAAATCCTCTCTCGTAACCTATATAAATAAAAAGGGGACATGTGAATACAATCAAACTTCTTCACTTCTTCAATAAAGCTTATTCAATAATTGTTCTTATCTTCTATTATTTTTTTCATTGTATCAGAGCCACTTGCCTAGAGCAAGCTCTCTTCTCACTATCGACTCATCACTATTGCTTCTCCACCTCCAGCGGCAAACGAAAAGGCTTTCTACCATTGCTTTTCCGTCATCAGCCCATCGGTGTCTCTTCTCACTACCGACTCATCACTATTGCTTCTCCACCTCCAACGGCAAACGAAAAGGCTTTCTACCATTGCTTTTCCGTCATCAGCCCATCGGTGCGATAAATCTTTCCTCCTCGGCGAACGACAACTGTTTTCTCCACTACCACTCTGCACCAACGTCCTTTCCCTTCCAATGTGGCGTCTCTAGTGCTGCGCCCACTAACACTGCCTCACCTTTCTTCCTCGCTGTAGCTACCTCCTACACCTCTTCTGTTGCAGCTTCCTCCTCTACTGCCTCTATCGCTGTCGCAGCCATCGTTGTCACAGTTGTAGCCGTCGCAATCGTAGTTGTTGCTTTCGCAATCATAGTCGCTGCCATCATAGCCTTAGCCATCGTTATCGCAATCGCAATAACAACAATAGCAATGATCTGCTCTTGTCCTACTCACGAAGCCTCTCGCTCGTAAACTATTGCTCCTTGATAGGAGCACCATCTTGCGGGGGCATGATAACAAATAAGATTTCCTCAAACTATATCAGGAAATCTCTCTACTCTTTGAGGAAAATCCTCTAATATGTTAAGGAAAATTCTCTCTCCTAACCTATATAAATAGAAGATGAACATGTGAATACAATCAAGCTTCATCACTTCTTCGATAAAGCTTATTCAATAATTGTTCTTATCTTCTTTTTTTTTTTCAATTTCAAGTCTCTTTTTTTCTGTAATAGATTTTAGATTTTCTTACTGTGGTAGGCTTTAAATCTTCTATCCACCATGGTGGATTTTAAATCCCTTCTTCGCTGTGATAGATTTCGGGTTCTCTTGCCATAGTGGTCTTCAACCTTCTCTTCGCCATGGTGGATTTCAAGTCTCCTCTCTATTGTGACATATTTTGAGTTCTCCTGCCATGGCGAGCTTTAAATCTTCTCTTCGCCATGGTGGATTTCAAGTCCCTTTTCTACCATGATGAATTTTAGATTCTTCCACCATGACGAGCTTTAAATCTTCTCTCCGCCATGATAGATTTCAAGTCCCTTTTTCATCGAGAGAATCTCAAATTTTTCCATTGCAATAGACTTTAAATATTTTTTTATGTCATGGCAGATTTCATGTCCCTTCTCTACCGTAACAAATCAAAAGTTTTCCCACCATGGCATATTTTGGGTTTTCCCATTGTGGTAGGTTTCAAATATTCTTTTTCATCATGGTAGATTTTATGTTCCTTCTCTACTATAGCAGATCTTGGGTATTCCTATTATAGTGAGCTTCAAATCTTCTTTTTTGTAATGGCGAATTTCATGTCTCTTCTTAGCCATAATGGATCTCGAATTTTCTCACTATGGTGGGCTTCTTGAGCATCTTCTGGCTCAGTCACAGCCATAGGGAGTCTTCTTAGGTGTCAAACAAATAAGAAATGGTTGGTTGAAGAGCCTCTAATTCAAGCGATCATTGATTAGGCAATACTATGCTTGATAATGTTTGACTCTTCGGACCACTTTGGGGTCAGTCGGGAGCATCTTATCTTTCTTGTAGTGCAAGATCTCATTCATCTAACTCGGTTCCTCCCTGACCATAGCCACATCGAGCCTCTTAATGGTTCAGGTTGGCAGCGTCTCAACAAACAGCCAATCTTACCCAAGAGTCTGAGTGGATGCCAAGTGGGTGAGCGCATCAACTTGAGAATTTTTTTCATGGGGAACTTGAAATACATGGAGTCAGGAGAAACTATGAACTAATATTTGCACCTTAACAAGGTACTTTGCCATGATCATATTTGGGCCTTGTAAATCCACTCTACTTGGCTCATGACTAGTTGCGAGTCACAGAATATTATTAGGTCTTGTACTTAGAGATATCAGGCGAGTCAAAGCAAAGTAGTGGTACGACAATCTACTGAATTCTACAATAGGGAAGTGGGGCGCCGATGGCTCAACAAGCCTCTGGTGCCCCTCAGATATTGGTGACACATCGAGTGGGGGGACCTGACATGCATCGGTGCTAGTGGTGGTCAAATTGTCGACCGTGATTGAGATGGTGGCTTGTTGGGCTAGCTAGGGCAGAAGTGGAGCAATAGTCTACATCATACCCGCTAGCGCCTACACCTGTTGAGTAAGATTCAAGAACGCCTTGGGGGGAACGAGTAGGTAGCCCGACGATGCCCTCGAGGGTAAGAGGCCCAGGTCATTGAATATATACCAGTACCACATCAGTGTATGCATTAAGGTGGATGTGTCTACGTGGGGAAAAGATGAGTGTTGTCCTGCCTAAGTGAAAGTGTTGTGGGTCGAGGGTGGTGCGTCCTCGCTCGAGTATTTGTTTATAGGGTTAGCTTGTGGACACTCTTACGACATTGAGCCCTCCATCTAAACTCATATACTCCAAATCCATGTGTGCAAGAATGTCCGAGGTGCCTCCGAGGTAAAAATATCATTGCTTCTAAGGTAAAAATATTATGCTTCCAAAGTGGGTCCGAATGGATCCAAGATAACTCTAAGGTGGATCCGAGATAGCACCGAAGTGGACTCGAGGTGGCTCCAATGTAGATTTGAGGTGGAAGTATTATGCTCTTAAAGTAGCACCTATACGAAGATCAGGGTCGGGAGAGATTTTCCAATATGATTCCTTTGATGCTTAAGTTAATAATCTGAGGTCCCTAAATATGGGTTCGAGTAGTTCAAGAAAGAAGAGAGCTATTTCATTTTCTTGTTTAAGATTTATTTTTATACTTTAAAGGAAGGCTTTATCATTAAAAAAAGAGAGAACAAAGTGTAAGATTATTTTTCTTATGGTAAAAGAAGAGAAAAAAAAATTATGATTATCTTCTTTATCGGTAAGGAAGAGAGGTTTAGAATTTTCTTTCTTGTCATAAAGGGAGAGAGAAAAATTTGTGACTACCTCCTTGTCAAATGAGAAGGGAACTTTTTTGTTTTAAATATTTATACTCGTAGACAAATGGAGGATGACTTAGATCTTATATAATAACCATGTGTCATTGAGGGTAGATTTCGACTAATATACTAAATTTATATTAAGTAATAAAAAATGACTAACTTATGTATAAGAATAACTAGTTTGGCTATTATGTTATCGTGGTATAATAAAATTAGTGTAACAAAAGGTGGGGCATTTTGTTGACCTAAGTAGTAGAAGAAGAAGAGAACAAAAATGATAGCAATTGCAGAAGTTGTTGATGGGTTACACTTAAATTATTTAACCTATCGGATTAACGCCTTCGTTAGGCAAAAATAAAAAAGCAAAACAAGAAAAGGGGATTGCCATCCATTGTCTATTTGGTGAGACCACCACAGTGCCGTGTGGTTTTACTGCAAGTGAATCCATGGCAAATTCAAGATGGATGTGGACTTTCTATTTCTTTCTCACAGTAGATGGCAGATAATAGATTTGGATGGCAGATATAACCTAAAGATAGCTTGGGAGACAACCAAATAGAAGAAAGCCAAATCAAGCGATGTCTAAGATGTTGTTCTTACTATCTTCATACGGTTGTGTGCCGATAATACTTACATGAATTTTGATTATCGCCAATAAAGTAGATATAATCTTGTTTTAATTCTAAAAAATCTATAACAGAGAGGCACATGAATTGATTGTATTCTAAGAACAACATTTGCTCATGCGAGCTCTTCAACTTCTTTCATTTGTACTCTTCGTCGTCCAAGGAAAATACTAAGAACATAATGTTCTTAGGTTCGTTAGTAGATCAATTAGAGATTGCCCTATAGGGATTTGGCCAAATAATACGTGATGATCCTAGAATTAAAGGAAGTCAGTTGGGCTCCCATATCTTGATTATGCCACCATAATTAATGATGCAAAATTTAGCATTGTGATACATCATCATATCGGTGTAGCCATAATGTGTGCTTATTGATGTCCAACCCTTATCCCTAGCTTGAGCAAAGGAAAATAATTGGCATCTCACATTGCGAATCATCATGATGGTGAAATCGCCATCTGCGTCAGGAGGTGAAGAGAGCATAGCCTTGTGGAAGAAGAGGTGGTGCAAGCTTCCAAAAGAGTCCACCACTACCAAGAGAGATTGGTGCCATTTTTCCCTCTTTTTAGGCACCCTTTAACAAGTGATGGGAAATAGGCCAAGAAAATTAATATATTTCTTAGTAGACTACTTCTATCAACAACAATAATTCGGTAAAAAAATATAAACCCACAACATCAAATCGAATAGTCTCAACTGTACATAACTAATTGTTATAAAAAAAATTTAAATAAAATATCATTTGACTAATACTAATAAATTTAAGAAAAACATCAAACATCATGCAACATATATGAATAAAATTTTAGAAAAAGTCAAAATGGAGCATGATTATTGGAAGCTTTTTAAGTTGCTTTGTACAAGTACATTTTCTTCTATACATGATTATTCTTTCAAGTAAATCCATAGAAAATTCAAGATCTCATTCACAATAGAAAGAAGAACATCCGTGACAAGTTGATACAACAGGTCTTGTTTTGCATGACTAACTCAAGACAGACTCGGAGTCAACCAAATAGGAGGAGGCCAATTCAATTGACGTTCAAGTTGATATATTTGTTGTGTTTTCTTCTCCTTCAAGTAAAATATTTCCATGTCATGACTTCCATGTTGATAGTACATAAGTTTGTTATTAGTAGAGTAGATACAATTGTGTTGCAACTCTGGAAAGTTTGTAGCCGAGAGGCACATAGAGTGGTTGTATCCCAAGAACAATGTTTGCTCATGTAAGTCGCTCACCTTCTTCCACTTGTGTTCTTTCTCGTCTAGAGAAAACACTAGAAAGTTGTCAGAAGGTTTGATGTCTTCTTGGGCCCTAACGATCAACAGTAGATTACCGTCTAGCGACTCGACCAAGTAATGCATGAACTGATTCAAAAAATATCGAATTTTTGAGCCGATGATCCGAGGCCTCAAGATCGATCCATCGTGCTCCCATACCTCAACTATTCCAGTGTCACTGATCGAGTGGAACTTGCCTTTGCGATGAATGATGTTAGTGTAGTGATGATACAAGCTTATGCACTTCCAAGCCTCGCCTCTAGCTCGACCAACGACCAGATGTTTCCAGTTATTGCAAATCATCATGATCAAGCAATTGTCGTCTACATCAGGAGCTGCAGAGAGTACTGCCTTCTGGAAGAAGATGCACCGCATGCGCTCGAAGGAGAACACCAATGTCGAGATTATGTTAGCCCCGTATGGTACTTCCACGACAAACTCGATGATCTGTCCGTGGGAATTGTGGCGAGCGCTGACGAAAGGTAAGGTCGTCACCGGAGGGAGCGGAATCTGGGCACCGGTGAGTGGATTTAGAAGGTGCATGTTGCAGATGTCATCCACGGTGACCAGCCAACCGTGACCAGAACCAATATAGACCCTTCGATGGATCATAGGTTCCGGGCATGGAATCTTGTATGTCTTCTTCTCGAGAATAGAAAAGAACTTGATGGTGGTGGTATCGCACTCACCAGGCAACACCAGCCAAGGGGATTGTGGCTTCTTCGTAGGACAATGGTACTTTAACTTGCAGGCAAAGTTCCATTGCTTGCAAACGGCTCCGACACGTATGCAATCAAGAACGGAGAGTTCACCATGAATTAGACTTGAGATATCTATCGAGAGCTTTGACCAGTCCGCCATTAAAAGAAGAAGAAGAAAAGACTGAGAAAAGTCCTTTTCACCCAAGGCTTCTTCGATCTATCACTATCAGAAGATTACTTTGAAAATAAATATTAGAAAAATATTTCAACAGCCATACATAGTAAATAGGAATCTCATAAATTAAATTTTAAAAGTATAATTCTCCATAAACTAAACTTTATTTGAAAATAAACGATTAATCTCAACATAACATAGACATAAACCATAGTAACATTGTTCAACAATATATCTATTATCATAATTAATTACATGAAATAGATTTATTCTCCCAAGTAATCGTTTAACTATTAGTCTATAAATCTCTGAAGAGAATCATCATACTAGTAACAACCTATCTATTTTTGGCGAGAAAATAATGTTATCACATATAACATCAAATATCGCATTCCTCCATTTATAATTTCATTCATCCATATATCCATTTATAAGACAATTTGATAGTGATACATATAGATGGTACATATGCATCTTAATATCAACTTGATTTAAATTAATAGTCAAATTTAAGATCGATCGATCTCTAAATAAGTATCCAAATTCATCATACAACATCAAATAAAATCTCTTAATTTTTCTAAACAGAAAAGATAAAGTGATATCGAGCCCACCAAATCCTAAGATTGGCTCTAAATCAACCTGATTTAAAGCAGCTTGGATGGATTGAAGACGAACTAACTTGGATTCAAACAAAACTAACTTGAACTTGAACTGACCTGAACTCATCCAAACCCATCCTGAAATAGATTTGAGTCAATCTAGAATAACCCAACACTAACTTGAACTAATCTAAATCGATTAGGTTTGGATCATGTAGGCTGAGCCATCCTTGTTGGATCATGTAGGGCTGCATTAATCGGTGCGCTATGCCTCGACGATATCATAATTTAAATCTAACGCTTCTTAAAATAAAATTAAAAATAATTTTTTTCACGACACATAATCTAATGAACATATGATCATCATTGAATATGATTTACAATTTTTAGAATACTAAATTAATATTAACAATACTAGAATCTAGAATATGTATCACCTTTTCAGAAAAAAATTAAAATTAATAAATATCAAAATTTTATTAAATTTAAAATTATTTCAAAGTTTAAATTAAAAGAAAAAATTAGAATACATACAATCTCCATAGGTATGGAGAGAAGCTGTGCCTTCACCAACAACTCGCATGTACATGAAGTGTAATTCCTCCAATACCAATGAAAAGGAATAAGGTGTCATTTTGCCTGAGTTTAAATAGGAGATAAGAGAGAATCTAAATTAATGTAAAGAAATTATTCCATATTAAATTATTTTTAAATAGAATTGAAATAAATTATTTCTAATTATAGTATTTAAAAATAGAAAATAAATATTGAATGTTGAGATACGTCGGTACTAAAACTTAGGAAATAAATTTTGACTGAGAGGTGAGTATCATTTATGATTTTTCAGATTGAAAAGAAAACTAAGATAATTATATTTACTTGCCATTAGAATTTCATCACATATTCTTCTTTTTCTCAAGTGATTTTTTTGCTAGCAAACGTTTACTAAAGGCATTAGTTTAATTTTTAGCACGCATTTCTTTCTTTCAAAATTCTCTATGGATTACTAATATTTGGTCCAAAAGATTCGTAATTTTAAATACATGTAAAATATTCCTAACAATATTTTTAAGTCATCACACACCGAACCTAAAAGGTCCCAAAAGCCACCTCTTCACCACCGGTGGGATATTTTGCACGATCGATTTAGGAATTAAAATTAATGATTATGGTTAATAATCATAATTGGTGTGGTTTCACATTTAGTTTAGAGTAAATAAAATATGATACCATTAAAAGAATAAACATAATTCTTGACTAATTTATTTTTGGAGGAAATTAAGATTATCTTTCTTGGGGAGAGGTTCCTAAAAGATAGAGTTTCCATCGATCAACCTTTTGTTAGAAAGAATAGAAAATAAAAAGAATTATTGGAGAAGCTTTAGCTTAAATACATTAACATGTCCCTCTCCTATTTATACAGATTAGAATGAAGAATTTTCCTCAACAGAATAGAGAATTTCACTTTAAATAGAAGTCCAAACTACAAAAAAAAATCAGATATGCACTATATGATATGACTTGCCTTACAAGTTAGGAATCAATCGTTCCAGACTAACGTCTCGAGGTGAGAAATCGATCTAGGAACACTAATTGACTAATTCGAACCAAATGAATAATCTCTATTCACCTAAACCATCGTGGAGGAAACTAATCCTTAGGTGAGAATTTAGCCAAATAACATTAGGTGTCGTGGAGTAAGCGTGTGGTGGCACCCTCGTTCGTTTGCTAGTGTCATTTGTAATTATTTTTTCCCACTAATTTATCATGAAAATTTTTGAAAAACCCTATTTAAGTCTAGGATTCATAATTAGATCCATAACACTAATCTTCTAAGATAAAATTATATAATTTAAGAATTATTAAGTAAATTCTCGTATTAAAATAATTAAGATATTATAAAAAAACATCGATATCATAAACAATTAAGAAATAAAAGATATTACACTGCACTAACTAACTTATCATGAAAATTTCACAAATCACTATCAAGTTTGAATCATATAAAATTATATGATTCAAATAATAATTATATAAAATTCTATATCAAAATAATTAAATATTATAAAAAAAAATCGGTATCATAAATAATTAATAAACAAATGATATTACACTCTTGTATGAAATTTAGTTCTCTAAATTATCGTATCTCAATCAATAAAAAGATGAAGGAAAGTTTTTTTGTAAGGAGAGACCAGCTAGAATATTTCTGATTCCAAATCATGGACACAATATATATAACTAATATGATTTAAAATAACAAATTAAAAAGCTCATTTGGATCATTTTCTCTCTATACATCCCCGTGGTTAGGTTTGATTGAGTACTAAGCTGATGTCATAATTAATTGATCAGGAAACAATAATACAACTCAAAGGACCTATGACAGCTCCATTACTACTACAGTTCTTGCCAACACAAACCGTTCAAATTCAGAAAAATACAAAGAAAGAAAATAGTGCCAACTAGTAGATGATAACAAAGTCATATCCGACACACTGCACCGGCGTCAAGCCTTCTTCTTTCCCTGGCGATCATCATCCCTTGCCACTATCTTGAACTTTCCAGTCAACTGTTGCTGTGAAATCATAAAGAGCGTTGTCAGGGAAAGCAATAGAAGAACACTTGCAAACGTTACAAAGAAATAGAAAGGAAAGAGATGATAAACGTTTTGATTACCTTCTCCCAGAGCTCAGTATGGTCTGCACAGAATCCTGCAACGATGGCCGCTCCACGACGCTCCTTGTACTCAAAGCAGAGTCCCCGTTCCAGGCCGCAACCGACATGGAACTCCAACTTGCACTTTGGCTCCGAGCAGTCGATGGCACACCCGCCTGTGGCCCCACAAAGATAGCAGTCCATGTTCCACCGCCTGCTGGGGACCCGGGAGCAATCGATGCCGTCCCTGCCTTGAGGATCCCGGAAAAAGACCTCGGGCACGAGCAACGCGCACACGATGTGAGCCCATCGGCCGTCCTCCGTGGGCTTCGTTGCCCCGCCCCTCACGGGGCAGAGGCAGCAGCTGGAATCCTTTTCCTCTTCCTTCGCTTCCTGCTCGCATCGTGAGCAGAACCAGTCACCTTCAGGAATGTTGTTGATCAGGGGGCTGCCGTAGCAGGACGCGTGGACCATGAGATCGCAGCCGTCGCAGAAGACGATTGGGTCGAGCGGGTCCCCATCGGTGCTCCTGCACACGGCACATATGACCCCATCGTCTTCCTCCCCCTCCGCTTCTTCTTCTTCTTCTTCTGTTGCTAGTTTGCTGTGCTTTTCTTCGAGCGGTTGATCATAGGAGAGCGGGGGGCTGTTGAGGTCGATAGGGAAAGTGGGGTGGGGAGCCCAGACCCTCTTCTTAGCTGGGAGGCAGGGTGGGGTGGCGGGTTGGTAATGGTACGAGTCCAACCGTTTCTTTGCAGGCAGGGATTTGACGTTGTAAGGTTCTGAGCGATGGGAGTGCTCATGGGGGTGAAGAAGCTTGAATCTCTTGGAGGGAGGTAATTCGTGGAAGCTGCTGCCTTCCATGAGTATCCGGACTTAAAAGAGACCGAGAAGCTGAAGCCTGAGAGATGGAGAGGAGAAATGAGGTTGAGAAACAACCGATGGGGGACGGATGAGTCGCGGTAAGGGAGAAGGATATGTGAACGAGGCGAGGCGGCAAAGAGAGAGCGGTGGGAAGCAGAAATTTTGATTGGGAAGTGATGGTCGTTCCCTCTAATGTAAAGCGGGCGGGTGAATGTATACGCGGTGGCTAAAAATATCGCGGGAATATTAAAAAACATGTGGCGGGCGCGCGCGCGGTGAACCGGTGGTCTTCGGGGGAATATTTAACCGAGTACTTAACATTAGATGATGTCCAGGTGGCTAGCACAAGCGGTGGGCCCGGCATGTGGTCGAACCCAATTCAACTCGATTTAGCTTGAATTCAGGTCGGTTCAATTTAGGTTCAGATACGACTCAACACAGGATTTAGACAGTCGAACGTATCGAGCCGAACCTGATATGGCCCAACCCGGGTGGGTCACAGCTGGTGAGACATAGTAAACGCAATTAATATTTGAAAAAAATGGACAAAGAGATAAATAAATTTGGTAAGAAAATAGGACATCGATCATGATTTCTCGAGTAGAGTCAACAATATTGGAAAATCACCGGAATAATTTTTATTCTTTCTTCTGCGTTTTGCTCAGATAAATGGCAACGAACAGAAGAAAGAAAAAGACGTCACTACCATTTTATGCCTTAAAACAGTGTTCTTTTGGTTTTAAGATTGTCACTGAACATCGCATAACTCAAAACTTGGAAGTAATTACCGTTAAAGTCAGAAAATTTATCAAAAGATAATTTTGACAACCCAACAAAGATAATAAAACAGAAAGAATAAAAGCGACAAGAACACCAGATTTATGTGGTTCGGTCATGAGGAACAAATCACTACTATAAAAGAAAGACTATTATAAATACCTTAGAAATATATTTCTAGGTCATATAACACCCGAATCTATTAAACAAGAAAAATTTAAACTATAAGCCTAAACTATTTAATTGAGTGTGGACTTGAATCCAAAGAAAACATTTAGGTTTTTTATATTGTGCATCTGACTTCAAAGCACATTCCCATAGAAGATAATAAGTCTGATTTTTACGAGACCGTGAAACTTGTCAAACTAATAATTACTATAAACATTGTTGATGCTGATGCCTTCTAAGGGAAATGAAAGATATCAATTGGCACAAATGACAAATCTAGCAAAGCTGCTTCCATGAACTTGCCTTCGCTACTGCTGGATTTGGCTTCAGAAACAGTTTAATCTAGAACCGGATTATCGTCTCTGAGTTGGGCTCTCCTACCCTGTTTACTAAGCTCCAAATACGCGTTCCTGATTGCAGTTAATTCGTTGACGGCATCCACCAGCTGCATTCGCTCGGGTGGTGATTCCTTGGCGCACCTGATGCCAATCTTGAGTGACAACGCCAGGCACTCCATTGCTCTGTCTCGAGTGCATTCATTAGGTTCTTCACCCTCCTCCTCCAGGAGCAGGTTTGGATCTATGATTTCAGCGACCCGCTCCGGGAGTGCCATTTCTAGATACCGAGGAAGGCTGAGATCGTCCTTGAGAGTTTCACCGGTAGGCCTCTTCCCCGTGAGTGTTTCGAGTACAAGTATCCCATAACTGTAGACATCCCCTTCGACTGAAATTTTGTTGGCCACTCCATACTCTGTATCATGAATCGATAGGTTAAATGTACAAAGAGAAGAACTTGAGAAACACAACTGCGCAAGTAATGGCATAAAGAAATAACATATTCTGCTCTTGGTTAAAGCAATGTACCTGGAGCAACGTAACCGATGGACCCCTTGAATATCATGGAGGTGGAAGATCTTTGAGATGCTTCAACGGGGTTGCTGTTGAGGAACCTCGCCAATCCAAAGTCTCCAACATGAGCTACCATGTCATGGTCCAAAAGAACATTGCTTGGCTTTATGTCGCAGTGGACAATCGGCTCTGGACCATGGTGGTGGAGGTAATCTAATGCGGAGGCCACATCGATCAATATATTTAACCTGTGGATAAGGCTTAACGCCCGCGTCTGACCTTGCTCGTTTGCTTCTGGATGCACCCACTTCTCTAGGCTCCCATTCGGCATGAACTCATAAAGCAAAGCTTTGAAATCATTTCCCCGGTAATCTGTGCTTGTGCAAGCTGTTAAAATCTTGACGAGGTTCCGATGCCGGACATTTCTCAGCGCTTCGCATTCAGCAACGAAGCTCCTCGAAGCTCCTCTCTGTTGGAGGTTGAGTACCTTGACGGCAACAAGTTGGTATTCCTCATAATTGAGTAACCCTTTGTACACAGAACCAAAGCTTCCCACGCCGACGAGACTAGCAGAAGAGAAACCATTCGTAGCTCTTAGCAACTCGGCATATGTGACCATCATATGTGGAACTTTTATGCCGTCGGCATGAGCCTCCTTCTTCGACTTGGGCATCCAACGATGAATGCCAAATAAAGAGAGGAGCAAGATTAGGCATATTATTCCCCCGGCAACTGAGATCGCGGCTACCAGCTTCCGGGATAAATGTCTTTTACTGGATGACGGAGTGGGGCAGGGAGGCAGGTTCAGAGCTTGCACACCCCCACAAAGCTTACTATTTCCAAGTACGGAGAACGCAGTGAGGTTCGTGAAGATACCATGTTTTGGAAGCTCACCCTCAAAATTGTTGAATGAGAGATTCAGATAGCTCAAGAACTTCAAATTCCCAAGAAATTCTGGTATGAGCCCGGACAAGTTGTTTCTTGAAAGATCCAGCGATTGGAGCCCCTTCAGCTGGCTAAATGACGAAGGGATTGATCCCTGGAATGAATTCCCTGCCATGTCAAGACTATCGAGTTGTTGACAGTCACCAAGGGTCCTTGGAATTGTACCTGATAGACTGTTGCCAGAGATGTCGAATTGACCAATATTTTTCATGTTTCCAACTTGAGGAGTCAGAGATCCTGCCAGTGAGTTGTAGGAAACATTAAGGAACCTGGTGAGGGTGGGGATGGACAGTATTTCTTTGGGTACCGTGCCATTTAGCTGGTTGAATGAAAGGTCCAAGAGTGCGAGAGGGCAGTTTCCGAGAGTTGGAGGTATGGGTCCTTGAAGTCGATTAGAGTACAGTTGAAGCTCGTTAAGTTTTGTCAGATTGCCAAGGGTTGCGGGGATGCCTCCTGTGAAGCGATTCCCACTCAGGTCTATTATCTGTAGCTTTGCAAGGCTTCCCAGTGCTGCAGGAATGCCACCGGTGAGAAGATTAGACTTCATACGAACTGAGGTCAAAGAAACGAGGTTGCCGATCTCTGCGGGAATGCTTCCGGCTATGTTATTGTCATCGATTTCAAACCACATCAAGGAATTGGAGAAATTGCCTATCGATTGCGGCAAGAAGCCACTGAGATTGTTGCTTGTCAATTGCAAGTACTTCAGACTGCTACAGTTGGCTAAATCATCCAAAAAGCCCCACTCGGCTGCGTTTCTTGCTTCTAGCTGATTAAAAGTAACATCAAAATGAAATAACTGCTGCAAGGATCCCAAACCTCTCGGTATGGTGCCTGTGAATCTGTTCTCGTATAGTTGAATGTTGTTGAGGTTGGTAGCATTCGACAGTGAAATCGGAAGAGGCCCGTAAAACTGGTTGTCGTTGATGTCTAGTTCTTCAAGAAGGGGAAGAGTGATTCCCATATCCGGCGGAATAGACCCGGTAAAGTGGTTGCTCTGGAGCTCTAGTGTTCTGAGAGAGGAGAGGTTCCAAATGGAAGGCGGGATGATTCCTCCAAGATTATTTATTGACAATCCAAGATAAGTGAGAGAAGTGAGGTTTCCAATTGCTGGTGGAACTGTACCCACAAAGCCATTAATCAACAAAGCAAGAGTACGTAGATTCACGAGGTTTCCAATCTCAGATGGTATACTTCCGGTGAGTTGGTTGTCATGTAAAAGAACTTCTCTTAGTCCGACAAGATTCCCAATCTCCCGCGGAACAGAGCCTTCAAGTCTGTTGCTATACAAATTGAGATTCGTCAAATTCGTAAGGTTCCCGATTTCTGGAGGAATGCTTCCTGTGAGGCGGTTGTTCCACAGGTAGAGCACTTTCAGGTTTGACAAGGAACTAATGTCGCTGGGAATCTCCCCTTCAAGCATATTATTTCCCAAGAAAATATATTGTAGTTCTGAGCAATGGCTGAGGCTGCGAGGGATGGCTCCTGTAAGTTGATTTTGCGAGAGCTGAAGCCAAACAAGGGACGTCAGGTTCCCTATCGAGCCAGGAATAACGCCGGTGAATTTATTGTAATCCAGGTAAACCGCTTTAAGGCTGATAAGATTTCCAATCTCTAGAGGAATAGATTCTTCAAGATTGTTGATAGACAAATCGAGGACAGTCAAATTTACAAGGCTCCCGATTTCTGGAGGAATGTTTCCGGTGAGGTTGTTGCCGCTCAGGGCGAGCAGCTTCAGCTTTGACAAGGAACGAAGATTATCGGGAATCCCACCTCCGAGTGTATTATTTGACAGATTTATATACTGTAGTTCTGAGCTGAGGTTGTGTGGGATGGCTCCTACAAGTTGATTATAGGACAGATCAAGCAGGATAAGGGAGGAGAGGTTCGCTATTGTCGTCGGAACAGTGCCGCGAAAGCTATTGTAACTAAGGTTGAGATGCTGAAGGCGGGACAGCAGGCCGAGCTCTTGTGGAACGGGACCCTCAAGTTGGTTCTGTGGAAGGTGCAGCCTCTGGAGGAAGGTGAGATTGGCTATGGATGGAGATATCTTACCGGCCAAGGCGAGGGACTCCAGTTCCAGTGTGGTGACCCTCAGCTGGCCACTGTGGTTGCCGCACGTCACGCCTCGCCACCGGCAAAAATGGAGGGACGTAGTGTTCCAGGATTCCAGCGCTCGGGATGGATCGTCGGAGATGAGGGCCTTGAAGGAGAGGAGGGCGAGGCGGTCAGTGGTGGCCTCGGCGGCGGCAGTCTCAGGTTGGGAAGCCGAGAAGCCCACGCCAGACAGGAGCAAAACAAGGAGAAAGCTGCAGGACCCAATTACGGAGCTACGCCGTTTGATCTCCATTCGGGTATTGAGAAGAACAAGAGCGGTGATTGGAGTTGCTTGAGCAGCCATGCCATCGATGCTGTATATATAGGTCCGAGAGAAACAACTTTAAATCAATTAGTTTGACGCCATGGAACTTTTGACGCACGCACTAACTCCATACACGAATGGCAACCGAAGCTGCGTTCAAATAGTCTACTCCCTCTCAAGTACTAACGCGGCAGGTAGTACAGTAGCGTGAAGCACTACTTGAAACAGTCTTTTCATGTTCTCCTTATCTTTTTCTTTTTTTTTTTTCTTCCTTATTCTCCTCATTTTCTTTAGAATCCCACTGTCAAAAACTAGCTCGTTGATATCTTTTTCTATCTCTTTTTATAGAATTTAAAATATAGTATCTATACTTCTCTAATATAAATTAGGATTAGATTAAATGAGATGATGATGGACTATGAGATGATAAAGCCCAGGACTGTCAGCTAAACAGTTTCGCCCTTCCGTTGTGTGAGTCTATTTATTACGCTCTATGTTGACTCGTGTCCCAGAAAAAGAATAAAAAATGGCAGCAGAACTTTCTGCGTGTTGCAGCAACACGAGATTTTTTATTCCCTGAAAAGATGAAAAAGATGCTCTCGGACAGCAAACATGACAAGTTTATTAGTTTCTGTTTCTGGAAAGATAAGATGATTGCCACAGATGAAGACAAGAACAGCTCGACGATGACGATGCATGGGCACACATTGCAGTGGTAGCAGCCATTTGACTTCCAACTACCGATCCATGTACCTCTTTCCCCATTCTGTCGCCGTCCTCCTCATCTTTCGATCGCTTTGCCTTTGCTGTACGGAGTCCGTCGTCACTCCAATGGTGATATCTCCTTAGCAATTGAATCATGGTGTATGTTATCACTAGGGAAAGATCAAAACTATATGTTGCCGATGAATTGAGACCGAAAAGTGTTTCCTTTCACCGAACTCTCAATGAATCGTTGAACAGCTAACGTCAATAAGAACAAAAAGCCCACCGTTTCTCAAAGTTAGTGGACGACGGGACCATCGAACATGGCCCTGCTAATGATTTTATATCCTTTTCTTGTTGCTTTTGTGATCCATTTCGGTCAAACAAGTAAGGCTACTTAAGATCGTAGCCGTCGTCCGTCAAAGTTGGCAATCGGGGGTTGTTCTGCGTTTCACATGAGCGTGTGAACTGTGATCACGAACAGCGCAAGTTCATATTGCTGCTGCTGCTGGATCTTCTCTTTATGTTCTTCGGACGTCACCACGCCGATTATTTTATTTGATTGAGCAAGTGAATTTGATACGTTCCATACCATCTCGGAAGTTGCTGCATAAACTCCGGAAATATTTTATGAACAAATTAACTTTTGGCATCGATCTCGAAGATAGTTATTTCTCTTATCGCTACTATTTGAATCAAGATTATTTATTATATTTGTTACAGGATTATTTTGGTCAAATTACAAGCGATATATAGATGTAAAATTAAAATCATTGTAGGTGTACCGAGGAAATGTTAATACTGATGTTTATAGGCGTGGCCAAATGTTGATCAAATGCTTCGAGCAACCTTTAATTATATATGATTTTGTGCAATACCACGGTTTAGTTTCGAAACAAACTTAATTTAATCTATCAAGGTTTGATATGTGTATACTATTAAATTTGGTTTATATATTTTAAATTATTGATCTAATCTTAATAAATTAATAGGTCAATTATTATATTAGGATGGACGGCAACAAATAGTATTAGAAGCCTCACATGCACTATTATCACCTCACGTGCACTACTGTGATATCTCAACTTAAGTGATGCAAGCTCTAACATTTTGCTTGTGGTTCCACTCATATATTCTACATGTATGATTAAAATAAAATATTATATTTTTATTTTTATTATTGTTATCAATAGGAGTACAATGAAAAGTCCGTAATCTTAAAAATTTAGACTTACTAACTTATTAAACGAAATATTAAAAATTAAAATTTACTAACTTACTAAACAAAATGATAGATTTTTCTCTGTATAGATAGTATTTTTGACACCAATATGTAATTAAACATCTAACCAAAAGAAAACATAAATATAATATATCCAAAATTTATATACATAAAATATTTTTAGCTCATCGTCTATATATGCGTTGTCATGGACTTACACATGCTCACTCCCTATCCAATCACTTGAGTAGGGTATTAATATTTTTACCTAAAAAATATAATCTATAGTGAGTAATGATTTAGTAAGTATAATCCTTTATAGTTTTATTTAGGTGAGCATATATAATGTTATGTATATTGTATTAAATCCGATAACTTCTTTAGCAAGCATAGTCCTACAACATAATATATGAAAAATAAAGAGTTAAAATTCTATATCAAAATAATTTAAAATATTTATATACATATGTAGTAAATATTATAAATTTATGGACTTTTATACTCTATAACATAACATATATATATATATATATATATGCACTCTCACATCACTAATATATAAGTATACTTCTATATTATAGGATATTCATGCACTCATATACCGCACGTCAAAGAAAATACATACACTCCCACACCAGATATCATCATATATGCATGTATACAATATATTTTCATCATCATTTATTTTATATATATATATATATATATATATATATATATATATATATATATATATAGCTCATACTTATCCCATGACAATTATATCATTCCAAAATATGCTTTTCAAAATATACTATAAATATTATAATTTATATAATTATTATTTTATAGTAAATTAAACTTATATTTACTCGATTCAACTCAAAAATAAAGATGTTAATGAAAGATCACATTTTTTATCGATCGAGTCTATTAAAGAGTAATACACTTATCAAAGTGGAAGCACGTAATCATAAGATGTCTTAATTAAGAACTTTATCTCTTGAACTATTGATTTATAAAATAAACTATACTTAACCTAAAAATACATCTAGATTTCACCATTAATTTTTTAATAGTTACTCTATAATCAAATGAATTAGTTAGTATCAATAAACCATCAGACAATTATGTGAAAAAGTTTTACTTCACTATTCTATGTAACTAAATGATCTTAAATTATCATAAAATTTTATAGAAAACTAAGAGACATAAAACTAAATATACATCAAATTTTAGTTTAAAATAAAATTATTTGAAGGTTAAACTATCCTCCTAATTTATTATCAACACCTATTCTATTTTGCTGAAATAGAGTTGGGACTATTTGAACTTATAAACCTCGTATCCTAGTGCATAGAGGCTGTACTCAATCAATTTCAAATCTTATATAACCTTAAAGAAATATTTTAAAATATATCAGAAGCTCAAAACCTAATCATATCCTTGAGGGACCAATTTAGCTTGAATAGTATCTCATATTAGGACACTCATACCTCCATGCACAAATACACTAAAGGTTTTAGAATCATAAGATATTCATATAAAATATATCCAAAAATTAAAGATAAATTCAAATTTTATGTTACTCAAAAGTAGCTAAAAAAATCAATTTGAAATTTATAAAATTAAAATCCTAAATATAGTAAAGAAAAAAATTATATTTTTTTTACCTCAATTTTTTTTAGAGTTAGGGTTTCTTGAGCTCCATAAATAAAGCTGATAAAATGGCTAAAGAATGAGAGAAATGATCATGAGTTATAAGTAAAGAAGATATGACTAAAATAAGGTAGAGGTAGAGGGTATCTTGATGTCTATTATTCAATCTCATTACATCTCATTTCAAATTTCTTTTTACTAAAACAATTCTAATGTTGCAGCAACTTCAATTAAGTTTAATTTAGTTTAATAAAGATTATATTTTTTTTATCTATGCTCATTCTTCGATCTCACTTATATATCTCAATATTTAGTATAACATTCTTTTTTTATTTGTATCTCTATTTAATTTTTTATTACACCATCCATACTTAAGTAACTTATTATCTTATATATATATATATCAATGAGATTTAAAATTTAAACTTTGTTACTTTAATTATATTCAAATTCGTTCAAGCCTTAAGATTCACTTAGGGTCGATTACAAAATTCAACCGTCATTTCTAATTACTATATGTATATTTATTGTCATAACTTTAATCTTATACTAAAATCCATTAGTATACTTAGGCTTGTTGTGCCAAAGGATCATGTTATTTTATTGTAAATTATACATAAAGCAAATATTAATTTTTTGTATGCTCAACTAATATTTCATAAAATATTGAGAATAATATTTTAAAAAAATGTATTTCAACCTTAAACGTCTAAAACATAAGTATATCATTTACCATATTTATAAAATATAGATATCAGACATTATATCACTAAGTATGGATCATATATATATATATATATATATATATATATATATATATATATATATATATATTGTGCTTCTATTATCATAGTAGCTATAGCGGAACATGTGTGAGACTCGGGCATTACGCAATCTATATTCCATTATGTTGGATCATGAAAGCATGTGATGGATAATCTTGTATTTTTTGTTTCATTAATTTTATTTCATGTAGTCTTTTACAAATATCAAAATTAGCATATATGCTCTTTTAAAACGTATGTTTATTCGAACAATATTGTGGGGAAATATAGCACGTCCCAAGTGAGAGAACTTTCTTTTTGGACCGGCATTCCTTGGTTTCCTTGCTTGGGTTATCTTTTGTAATGGGCTCTCGTTTTTCCTCATGGGTATTTGGGAAGCTAAGCCCATTTTGTACTGATCCATTAATTTGGGAATTGGTGTCCTCATGTTCTTTTAACATTGGAATTCCAAACTTTTCTCATTGGCTTTCGTTTTTCCTCATGTTCGATCTATTTTAGGGTTTTTTTTTTGTGTGGATATGGATATAGATTGAAATCTGTTCCGCCAAGTGGACCGTTTGTTCTCTTCACACCCATCAATTGAGGTCACTACAGATTTAGAATGACAAAGGATTTTTCACTCAGCTACCATGTAGCTTGATGCAGTTTAATGATGAACTCTACATAAGAAAGGCATCATACAACTAAGTCCACTGGACCAGCTTGTGAAGCACCGTGTATTAATTAGGTGAGTGAGAAAAAGAAACGAAAAGAAAACAAATACCACACAGCTACTTTTATTATTATTATTATTATTCAGAAGGATCGAGCAAGCAACCTCTCTAACAATCCCTTGTGCTTCCCGATTCCGGATCATAATCTAGTGGTGGATCCATCCGTTCCTGATTGCAGTTAATTCACTGATGACATCTCGCATCAGCATTCGTTCTTGTGGGGATTCCTTGGCGCATCTGACGCCGATCCCGAGCGACAAGTTCACGCACTCCACTGCTTTGTCTCCAATGTAATCGGTGCCTTGAATGTGATCATTTGCAGCTTCACCTTCCTCGAAGTGCAGGTTTGGATCGATGATTTCGGAGACCCGCTCCGGGAGTGCCATCTCCACATATCGAGGAAGGCTGAGACCGTCCCTGAAACTTTCTCCAGTAGGCCTCTTCCCCGTGAGTGTTTCCAGCAGAAGTATCCCGTAACTATAGACATCCCCTTCGACCGAAACTTTGTTGGCCACTCCATACTCTGTATCATGAATCGGTAGGTTAAATGTACAAAGAGAAGAACTTGAGGAACACAACTGCGCAAGTAATGGCATATAAAGATAACATATTTTGCTCTTGGTTAATGCAATGTACCTGGTGCAACGTAACCGATGGACCCCTTGAATAGCATGGAGGTAGAAGATCTTTGAGATGCTTCAGTGGGGCTTCTGTTGAGGAACCTCGCCAATCCAAAGTCTCCAACGTGAGCTACCATGTCATGGTCCAAAAGAACATTGCCAGGCTTTATGTCGCAGTGGACAATCGGCTCTGGTCCATGGTGGTGGAGGTAATCTAATGCGGAGGCCACATCGATCAATATATTTAACCTTTTGATGAGGCTTAACGCCCGCGTCTGACCTTGCTCGTTTGCTTCTGGATGCACCCACTTCTCTAAGCTCCCATTCGGCATGAACTCATAAAGCAAAGCTTTGAAATCATTTCCCCGGTAATCTGTGCCTGTGCAAGCTGTTAAAATCTTGACGAGGTTCCGATGCCGGACATTTCTCAGCGCTTCGCATTCAGCAACGAAGCTCCTTGAAGCTCCTCTCTGTTGGAGGTTGAGTACCTTGACGGCAACAAGTTGGTATTCCTCATAATTGAGTAACCCTTTGTACACAGAACCAAAGCTTCCCACGCCGACGAGATTAGCAGAAGAGAAACCATCTGTAGCTCTTAGCAACTCGGCATATGTGACCATCATATGTGGAACCATTCTGTTGTCTGCGGCACGAGGCTCCTTCTTCGACTTACGTATCCAACGATGAATGCCAAACAAAGCGAGGAGAAAGATTAGGCATATTATTCCCCCGGCAACTGAGATCGCGGCTACCAGCTTCCGGGATAAATGTGACGACCTGGTGGGGCAGGGAGGCAGGTTCAGAGCTTGGAAACCCCCACAAAGCTTACTATTTCCAAGCACAGAGAACGCACTGAGGTTTGTGAAGATGCCATGTTTTGGAAGCTCACCCTCAAAATTGTTGAATGAGAGATTCAGATTGCTCAAGAACTTAAAATTCCCAAGAAATTCTGGTATGAGCCCGGACAAGTTGTTTCTCGAAAGATCCAGCGATTGGAGCCCCTTCAGCTGGCTAAATGACGAAGGGATTGATCCCTGGAATGAATTCCCTGCCATGTCAAGACTATCGAGTTGTTGACAGTCACCAAGGGTTCTTGGAATTGTACCTGATAGTCTGTTGCCAGAGATGTCGAATTGACCAATATTTTTCATGTTTCCAACTTGAGGAATCAGAGATCCTGCCAGTGAGTTGTAGGAAACATTAAGGAACCTGGTGAGGGTGGGGATGGACAGTATTTCTTTTGGTACCGTGCCATTTAGCTGGTTGAATGAAAGATCCAAGAGTTTCAGCGGGCAGTTTCCAAGACTCGGAGGTAAGGGTCCTTGCAGTTCATTGGAATGCAGGCGGAGTTCGATTAGCCGAGTTAGATCGCCAAGGGTTGCTGGGATTTCTCCTGTGAAGCAGTTCCTACTCAAGTCCATTATATGTAAATTCGAAAGGTTTCCCACTGTTGCAGGGATTTTACCTGTGAAAAGGTTTGAGTTCATCCGAACCAAGGTCAAAGAAACCAGGTTGCCGATCTCTGCAGGAATGCTTCCAGATATGTGGTTGTCGTCGATTTCAATCCATTCCAGGGTTGTAGAAAAATTGACGATCGATCGTGGCAGGAAGCCTCCGAGCTTGTTGCTTGTTATTTGCAAATATTTCAGGCTGCTACAGTTGGCTAAATCATCCAGGAAGCCCCATTCGACAGCATTCCTAGCTTCTAGCTGATTATAACGAAGATCAAAGTGATATAACTTCTGTAAGGATCCCAAACCTCTGGGTATGGTGCCTGTGAATCTGTTCTTATATAGTTGAATGTCGATGAGGTTGGTAGCATTCGACAGTGAAATTGGAAGAGGCCCGTAAAACTGGTTGTCGTTGATGTGTAGTCGTTTAAGAAGGGGAAGAGTGATTCCCATATCCGGCGGAATAGACCCAGTAAAATTGTTGTTCTCGAGCTCTAAGGTTCCGAGAGAGGAGAGGTTCCAAATGGAGGGTGGGATGACCCCTCCAAGATTGTTGAATTGCAGTCCAAGATAAGTGAGGGAAGTGAGGTTTCCGATCGCTGCAGGAACTGGGCCCACAAAGCCATTGGACAGTAAATCGAGAACAGTTAGATTCACGAGGTTTCCAATCTCAGATGGTATAATTCCAGTGAGTTTGTTGCCATACAAACTGAGATCATTCAAATTCACAAGGTTTCCAATTTCCGAAGGAATGCTTCCTGTGAGACGATTGTCCGCAAGGGAGAGAACTTTCAAGTTTGTCAAGGATTTAATATCGCTCGGAATCTTTCCTTCAAGTGTATTATTCTCCAAATAAATATATTGTAGCTCTGAACAGTGACTAAGGTTGGGTGGGATGTCTCCTACAAGTTGATTATACGAGAGTTGAAGCCAAATAAGAGAAGTCAAGTTCCCTATCGAGGCAGGAATGACGCCGGTGATTTGGTTGCTATCCAAGTAAAGTTGTTCGAGTCTGACAAGGTTCCCAATCTCTGAAGGAACAGATCCCGAAATCTTATTGAAGGGCATGTGAAGAATAGTCAGATTCGAAAGGTTCCCAATCTCCAATGGGATTTTGCCCGTGAGTTGGTTTTCATGCAAATAAAGTTCTCTTAGGCTGACAAGATTCCCAATTTCTGGAGGTATGCTTCCTCTGAGCTGGTTGCCCCATAGGTAGAGAATTTTCAGCTTTGACAAGGCACCGAGATCATTGGGAATCTCTCCTTCGAGGAGATTGTTTGACAAATCCATATATTGTAGTTCTGAACAGCGGCCAAGGTTGTGTGGGATGGCTCCTACAAGTAGATTGTTTGACAGATCAACCACAGTGAGAGAGAAGAGGTTGGCTGTTGCTGAACAGTGCCATGGAAGCTACTGTGACTTAGCTTTCAGGATTCTGAAGGTGCAAACAATTCTGAAGTTGCGACATCGGAATCATACCTCTTAGAGCGTTGGAGCTCAGGTTTAGACGTTGAAGATGGGAAAGCAGACCGATCTCCTGCGGGATGGGACCGTGAAGTCGGTTGTCGGCGAGGTGGAGCCTCCGGAGGAAGGTGAGGTTGGCTAGAGATGGAGAGATCTTACCGGCCAAATCGAGAGACTCCAGTTCCAAAGCTGTGACCCTCGGCAGATGACTCTGGTTGCGGCATGTCACACCTCGCCACCGGCAGAAATGGAGGGATTCATCGTTCCAGGAGGCCAATGCTCGGAATGGATCGGACACGAGGGACTTGAAGGACAGGAGCGCGAGGCGATCGATGTTCTCGTTGCTTGAATTCAAGGTGGATATGGAAGCCGATGAGGCCAGAGGACATGAGAGAGCAAGAATTAGAAACGTTAAAGACGATGGCGAAAAGGCACATGCAGATGCGAAGCAGTGTGGTTTGCCCTCCATGGTAGGACTCACGAAGATCGACTCGGGTGGAGGTATTATATAGACCATAGGAGGGTTTCGTGGACGGACTCTTCAATTGCATGAAATGTCGAGTGTGAATTCACATAGTAAAAGCTTGAACTTCTCTAGAGTAACCTCGTATGAATTTGATGGGGGTGATCAGGAAAATAATGGATCTGCATTAATAAAGAGGACGACGTAATAGATATCTAGCAGTTGTGATATGGACATAAGAGCACAAGAACCAGAAATGTCAAAGGCGATGGCCAAAAGTCAATGCAGATGCGTTGCAGTGTGGCTTGCCCTCGACTTGGGTGGAGGTATTGCATAGATCATGGGAGGGTACCGTGGACGAACAGTTGACTTGATATGCCTAGTGTGAATTCACACGGTAAAGACTTTGACTTCTCTATAGCAACATCATCACATGTTTGATGGTCATCAGGACAAGTAATCGGTCCACATTGATGGAAAAGACGATGCCCATAAATTTGTAGCGGTTGCTAATGGACTAACGTGAGAACTCTAAATTTTCTCTATCAAAGACATTAGAGTTGAAGTTAAATCATTAATGAGCTAATTTTCTTTTAGTTTCGCATCGGAGTTGAGTAAAATCATTTTTCCTTCTTATAACTCGCTATCAAAGACATTAACTAATTTGATTGATAAGATTATTTAGTCAAACACATAAAAGATTAAATATGTACTGACTTTTTTATTTTATCTTTTCGCCCTTATAGCAACGATCTGTTTTTGTTGTCTCCCATGCGACGTGCTTCCGTAAGATGGAGCCACGACATGACATCATTTTATTAGATGATAAGTCCTACGTAGTCACGACAGGGAATCATCTTATTAGACAAAAGATGTTAGATGTTATATAAGTTTGGTTCATCATCAGAGGAAAAATCTCTAATTTCATCTTTCTTCTTCTTCGTACATTCAATTTTATTTTTATGTTGGTAATGGGTCATCTTTAATGATCCTTCGTGAGCATGCATGTAGATGGATCGATTGTATCTTGGAACAATTTTTCTAAAGAAATTTGTATGAAGACTATGACTTAGGACAGTAAATTATGCTTCGGGTTTTTTTTTATATATTTTTTTTAATTCCATCAATATATATTTATATTTATTATTTTTTAATTGATAGAGATAATCTTAATACTCCTAGCTTATGTAAGCAATATCTAAGCAAAAGTCTAAGAGCCACCTACTCTTTATAATTGTCGATAGGAGATCACCTGTTCCGACTTCTAGAAATGGGCCCACGACCCTCTCTTAACTAATATATTAACAAAAATCATGTCTCGACATAATGACTAACGATATGATCAACTTTTACTAGTCTTTTCTTCCCAATGATCGATGAAGAGATCACTCATTGCCTAACCTAAAAGGATAAGAAAGTCAGTCCAAAAGTGTCCCTCTAGTAGTCCGCCCTAGGCATTAAAGGACACATGTCAACAAATTATCTTTATTAATGTCTCCATTGTACAGGATAAATGGGGTCTTGGCAAACATACGTCCAGGTCACTCAACGCCCGGGTATAAAAGTCATAGATCAAACTGGGACAAGCTAGCAAGAGCTCTTCACTCTCTTACTTACATTCTTACCCTTCCCTTCCAACTCTCTCTGATTTAAATATTAGAATAGTCAAACCGGGATACCCGCGACACAAACCTATTGTGCAGGGACCTGACGCCAGCCGAAGAAACAACTAAGAGGTGACCCAACAGGCAGGATAACCCAATTCTCCAACCCGACTTCATCGGGCTAGATCGCTCCCATGGCAAACCACCTCCCCCGTTGAGATTCCCACCTACACTTTCGACAGTAGACTGACCAAGCCGACTCACCCGTCTACAGTTTTGTGTTAACACTAACGTATCTAATTAAACATCATGCCACATTTGTCTTTTGACTGACCGAAACATTTGATGATTTTTTTTTATTTTAACATGAATAACAAAGTACAGAGAATTTTGCTTCCTGCTGTCAACTATCTTTTTGCACGCGATGATTTATTGAATGCTACGGATTGAATGGCTTACGCACTGCCACAGAAAGTGAGGAAGGGATACAAGTGTTAGAAGTTTTATGTGAATACAATCAATCTGTGGAGGAAAATTCTTTCTTCTTCACTTATATAAATAGAAGAGGGACATGTGAATACAATCAAGCTTCTTCCGTAATTTCTTCTCTCTTTTTCTAACATGATATCAGAGCTTCTCCCCACAGCGTGTGGAAGCCGGAAGGACTGGTGTTGACTTCCTTCCTCCACTGCAGAAGACCGATGATTCCTCTCCTGCTGCCTCCTCATCTTTGTCCAGCTAGAAAGGGCAGCGCCGTTGCTTACCTCTCCTCCGGCGCCTGTGGGCTTCTTCTCCTGCCTCTCCGACTCCGTCACCCATTGCCTCTCGGAGCACCGCAGCTAGTCCGAACTCGCCGACCGCTCGACCACCTCCCGTCCTCGCAAGAACCTCGCCTACGCTGCCGTGGTGGTCGCCGTCCTCACAACTGCTCCCCGGCCAGTGACCTCTCCTCCTTGTTTCCGCATCTCGCTCGAGCGAGAAGTGCCGCTGCTGTCATCCTTGCCGCACAGCCATCACTGCTTTCCTGCGGCAGCAGGAATGATTGCAGTTCTTGCAGCAGCAGCCGCTTCCATCTGCCGCTGCATCTTACTTCCTCTACTGCAGCAGCTTTCGCTGCATCTGCTGCTGCTGCCGCTTCCTTCGTTGAGGCCGATGGAGCTTTAGTAGATTTCTCACAAATTTCTCCTGCTGCAGCATCGCTGCAGATTTCTTTAACATTGCTGCAGCATCACTGCAGCTTCCTTATCGCTGTAGCAACAGTTTTCAGCAGCTTCTACAGCAGCATGCACAGCAATCTGCAGCTGTAGCAGCAGCTACTCTATAGTTACCATCTTCGTAATCTTTTTTTGATATTCCATGTCCGGTAGGGACTCGTAGCTTTTTTCTTACGGGACTTATTTCCATCGATGCAGTCGTACTAATCTCTTTCAAGGTATCAAAAGATGATAACTATACATCTTGACGGGCTCAATTTTTTAATCTATTATTTAGATACGACTTGTTACGTTACATTGACGGTTCCTTCAATTGTCCGTCAGTCATGCTTAATATCCCCGGAGAACCTAGTCCAGTCAAAATTATCTCATCCTCCAAGCTATTTAAGCATCTGTTGGATCCATCGCTCCATTGATTTCTGCATGTGTGATTGTTGCTGATGCGTGATCTAAATTGTAAACAACCTTAGCACTAATCCAATCAATTAGAGCTCTAAAAAGCAAAAGATAATCGCACGGTCTACAACTGAAGTTGAATATCGTACCATCGCCACTACCACTGTAGAACTCAATTGGGTCTGCTCAAAGAACTCAAAATCAACTCTACTCTTACAATATATTGTGACAATGTCGGAGCTATCTATATGTGTGTTAATCCGGTGTTCCACTCCTAGATGAAACATATTGCTATCGACTTCCATTTTGTGCGAGATCAAGTTATCCACTATCAACTACGAGTTTCTCATGCCCATTCAGCTGATCAGTTAGTCGACTCACTCACGAAGTTTTTCACATATAATAGCAGATAAGATTTTCTCAACTATATGAAGATATTTTTCTACTCTGTTAAGAGAAATCCTCTAATCTATTAAGGAAAATACTCCCTTATATAGGAGAGGGACATATGAATACAATCAAGCTTCTTCAAGAAAGGAAAGGCCACGAGCTCTTCCACCCATGTCATCGCCTATGTGGTAATTAAGTTATTACTTTTTCTATCAGATCCATGGTAAGTTTTGAAAACCTGGTTTCTTTGGTGGAAGTCAGGTTTTCCTCCCGGAGATTTTGAGCTCTGACGAGTAAAAGGAAACGACCTGAGACCCTCCCTTATATTACAAGGAATACATACCTCACCTACAATGCTCAAACATTTTTTTTGATGTATACGTTCTTTCTTTTATTTTTTAACCATGTTAGAAGACTGATTGTGTAAGCTAACCGCGGACCATTCAAACTTTGCAAATTATTATAAGAAGCAAATCTGAAATATATCTTAAGCATTCGCTACATGTTCTCTGTATTATGATCTCGTGGTGAGGCAGAGGCACCCTTGGTGCTGGGAAACCCCAGGGATGACTGCAGCAGGAGACTCCCTTGCTGGGTGTTCAAATTCAACCCCGGCAACCTGTTAAAGTAGCTCGACGTCGCACAACCATTCCCTTGTGGTGCCGCCGGGAAGGGAAGCGCAAGTGAATTCAAGTGCTGCTCTCCCCACTCGAGACCATGGCCAACAGCTTCCTTGCCTCCGCGAGCTTCGACATATGATGTTATGGTGGCCGCTAGTGCTGAATGGAACTTAGGATCCGACGTGATCGCCTTTGCAAGCGTGTCAGTCAACGGATGCTGGTTTGGAGGAGTGCTTGGCTTGGTGGTCTTCTGCAGATAGGATCGATAAAGATAGTCATGGGGTTGCCTGCCAAGGCTCAGAGATACTGAGCTCTTGTCATATGGCTTGGCTCCATTGTTCAAGTATTTACTGATCTCATACGTCGGCAAGCTATTAGTATCTGAGGATGAGATGTTGAATCTCGTTGACGAGTATCTTGGGGTGGTGGTGGTGAAGTTTGATGAGAAACTGTTGAATTGGTTTGCTTGGAAACTGCATGATGGTGGTACGGTGAGATCTAAAGTGATTGTGGGATGGGAAGTAATGGAAGAGATTAAAGGGTTTGGAAGGTGAAACTGCTGCGATCTGAGATTGTCTGAAACGCTGAGATTTAGGCCATGAAGGTTGCCATTAATAGAGGTGGCGAGGTTGCACATGGCGGTGGAAAACGAGCCAGGGAAACCAGGTTGCGATGCTGATGAACCAGACAACAGCATGCTGGCGGCAGCTGCGGTCGTGGAGGCCATGGCAGATGCTGAGATTGGCAGTGGATGGTTGTGAGTCCCTTCGTAGGTGGTGATCAATATCGACATATCCTCTTGACATCTTTGCACCTGAACATTTCAGAGAAATAACCGAATTAATATAGATTGCTAGATTTTGATGATGATGATGAGTAATCTTCAGTTAATATGTACGACAAATTGATGTGGAAGTCAGAGATTAGGGAGCTTAATCTTCTGTGTATACCATTTAGTATACAGAAGATGATTGTATCATGCAAACCCTAAATAAACTACTCTGGACAAGAGGTAGGAAGTAGTTTATATATGACACAATGATGTTAGTTCTTAGAATTATCTACAACCATCAGAAATAGCATATATAATGAATTTAAGGATCATCTAATGCAATCAACAAGCAGGGAAGAGATACCTGCTTCCTCACCGGGCATGCTGGTGCAACTGTGCAACGATAGTAAGCTCGAGGGCATGGATTTCCTTTTGATATTTTTTGCCCATATTTCCTCCACTGGCAACCATCATTCATCTGAAATCAAAACAAATCTGATGAGGATTTGAAGTTCTCAACATTTATGTACTACTTATGTTTGCTTACTCTTATCATATTAATATGTAATAGTTATGTTGCAAACTAATGTAATTAACATACTGTATCCACCATGAATGCGCATGCATGCATGTATGCAATGAAGATGATGATGATTCATGTTTGATGAGATGATGACATAGTTTGGAGTACAGACCGTAGTGCCATCGCATCTTGCTCTAACGGATACGCGAGCTTTCTTCACTAGGGGTTGCTGTGAAACCTCATCATCTCCATTTCTGGCACTCTTCGCTGCTTTGCTTGGTGGCCGTGGCTCCGCGCCGGTGTCTTCTTCCTTGAGCTCCTCGGAGCTGTTGTCTGAGCTCAGATTCAGCACCGGCTCTTTGAGACTGTCATCAGACCCTTCAAATTTCATGTTCAGTCCGAGCGTTAGGCATCCTCCAAACCTTTCACTGTCTTTGCCTGTAACTATTTTCATCTTGTCTTCCTTCCTTTGCCCACTTGAGCTTGTCCCAAGTCTCAATGAGATAGTTTCTTCCACTTCTTCATCATCAGCAGGTGTGTTCTTAATAGGCTTCTTAGCTTGCTCTCGTCGAACAAGATCGGAGAGAGACCGGTAATCCTCGGTAATCTGAGTTAAAATCATCTTCAATCTTTCGTTTTCTTCCCTCACCTCAACCATTTCTGCTTTAGTGGATTCAAGTCGGTGTTCCTACAAAAATTTAAACATGCTCATGAAACATATATTATGCTTATTGATTTAATCAATCATTCTTTGGATAGCCTAAAACAGGTTTTGGTAAACAAGGTTTAAGTCTAGAATAAGTGGACTAACTTCTATTGGAAGACAAATCTTACCTGAGTAAGTGAAGTTGAATCTTTGGGATTTGAAGATGATGGCCTTGCAGATGTGTCCTCCATGGCCCATTTTTCACTTGGAATCAAGGTGGAATCCTGTTAAGCAAACACATGTAGCTAAGAACCTTGAACAGGAGATAGATGTGAAGCTATTTACTTGGGTTTCTACTGTTGTGATGGCAAAGACTAATTCTTGGTTCACTCGATATACATAAAATTGTGATTAACATACTCTTGATTGGTGGAAGACGTTCTTGGTGGATAATATCTCTCTTGTTGAATGGTTCTAAATTCTATCCTCCTAAAATCGAATAAATACTAAGAACAGATCTTAGACTAACATCCTAAAACCAAGGGAAACACCATGCGGAATCATGCATATTGTGTACTATTAGCCAAATCATTAGTTATGACATAATATATCATAAGCAACTGCTAATATATTTAGATAACCATGACCTTGATGTTCTTCAAGATGGTTTATCTAGTCATCAACGAGCATAAGAAAATAATTAGTTATCTTATCAGTCGGATTCCAAACCTAAGCTCCATATGATGAGTAGAAGTTGGGAGATACTCCTTTGGAACAAAAAGAAACAGTATGAATTTCTATGATGCACACAAAAGAGATCCATCTTGATTTCTTCCTAATGTAAAATTAAACAAATACAATTATAGGTAGAATTGCTTCTCTTATCTGAGAGTTAAAAGTTGAGTTCATGTTTGTTGACATCAACATCTTCTTGGATGAGGTCAAGTGCATGACTTCGATGTATCAAAAGAACATGTTAGGGCCATGAGATCAAATGGCCCTCCCAAAAGTTACAATAGATGCCAAGATTTGAACCGTATGCTGGTCTTATACGAAAACATTCTCCAATATGTAGCATCCATAAATTAGATGAGAGGCAGAAAGTGGAAGAAGCACTTCTACACAATTCCTAGAACTTTGCAGTACTGAATTCAAGCATCAAAGTGCCAGAAACAGATAAGAGGAAGCCAAACCTCTCTGATTTGGCCGCCATGGTCGTCGTGAAAACACCCTACTTTTCTCTCCTCCTCAACATCAGGCTTCTCGACCACCACCTCCATCGCGACAAACAAAGGTCTCCTCCTCCTCTTCCTATGGCACGTACAGTATTGTGATCCGTCTTCTAAATTGCCATCGTCCTTGAACTCCCCCTAATATATATATATATATATATATATATAAAGGGAAGCCTCCAGCTTTGACTTGTTTAAAGAAAACCAAATCTGAGCGCTTATCTCTACCAGGCAAAAAGTATGTAAAATGTCAACATGGCCTTAAGGTCGCTGACATAAGCCGTAAAGAAAGCCGAGGAGATTCAACGTGTGAGACATGTTGTCACTTGGAGCGCTTCCAGCCGCGGTCTTCGGACCCCTTTGAACTTTCGTTCTTCCACCACCTTGACCTAATCCGCTCCTGGTTTCCCACCTCTCACCGTTCCCATATTCCGCAGGCATTAGATTAACCGCGGGCTAGGATTTATGGAGTCTCATTATTTACCTACGACAAGGTCACAAGTCAACGCCAAGAGGTGACTTTTACGAAGTTGTGCAAAGTTTCTCTTGCACATACAGACGACTTTGCGAGGCTGCCATTATCTCTGTTCTCTTTGTCCCAAGGATATTGTAGTTTCTGAATTCCTCATGCTGCCGTATATCTTATAAATCTAATATATGCATGCGCATATGATATCCTTGTTTGATCATTTGTTATTATTTTTAGTCATTATTAGACGACTCAATCTGAATTCAGCTCTTAGATGACGTATATAGTAGATTTTTTCTATAAAAAATAAATGACGAAGACGAAATTCGAGTTCAGAACCATATGACATAACTTTATAAGAAAAATGAAAATATACTATGCTTAATATTGGTTAACTTCAATATTTATTTGGAAAAATTATAAAATATAATGAACAAATTATTATCGAACGAGCTGGCTACTTGTTTTAGAGTAAATTGTCTCGAGATATATCACAAGGTGTTGAAACACTGGCGTTGAATTTTCTTTTCTGAACCTTAGCATAATCCTGGTTAGGTAATGGCGTCTCCTTCAAGCTTCAAACACATGTCATCTCTTGCAGATCATGCTTCATCTTTTCTTGGATGGTTTCAGTTGAATAAGTAAAGAAGAAAACAAGAAGAAGTTTTCCGGTGATCTCATGATACCGACCGGTTCCCCTTTTTTTAAAGATGAATAGATGTGCGTAAAACGTAGAGCCATTAGTCAATGCGCGCATTCCAAGGGTCAAAGCTCCTCTCTATTTTTGATGAAGTTGACAAAGGAAGCAGAAAATGGAAGGAGCCACTGAGTCCGCGTAGACCTCCTCCTCCATGATCTGTCCTTATATGAACTTATTCTACCATGTGAGCCGAGCTTAGAATAGTTTCTTCAAACCGGCCTGGTGATGTTTACACTCAAAAGAAAAAAAATAGACTATAATATTATATAATATTAATATTTATTGAAAGGTATTGATTAGTACGTCAATCTTTGTTAAAGAATAACAAAAGGAAAAGAAAATGCTGTCGCCATATTAAAGTAGTTCAATGCTTTGATCAGACCTCCATATAGGCTTTTTAAGATGAAGCTGGACTGACCCTTATTTTAAGCTTTGATCAGGACTTCAAGTAAGATTTGCTCCCTAGCGTCCTCGACAATGGAATTGAAGAACACCAAGGGAACTGCAAATTCCTACCTCTGACATTACATCAACTTGCTACTGATAAAAGAGCTATCACCATCGTGGCAGTTCATTAAGACCACTTGCAGGAAGTTCCACTGGCACTAATTGTTTATCCAAGAAGGGCAATCTTGGTGATTCAATCATCATCACTTAAGCCAAAAATCTTTCGCTTACCCTCGTGCTCCGTCCATTAAGCTTCACAAGAATTCTTTCTTCGTCGGAGGGCGAAGAAGGAGAAAGCACAGCCACCAAAGTTCCTGGTGAAAATAGTTTGATACTGTTTATGGAACTAATTAATCGATATTAGACAACATATCAAGCTATATTGACGTATATATAAGCTCAGTGTCGGCAACATGGACACTGAATGAAGGGTGTATTCTCCTTGCGTTCTTAGAACATATCTGCTCCTCTGACAAACCAAGACAAAGGTGTAATTCGGTACACCAAACTTTTTGCGGCAACGCAAAGTTGACCAGCAAATCTTTAGATTTAGGCATCAGTCTAACCTACTTCCTGCAAGAATGGCTGCTATATCCACTATTTTGCAGAATTAATTAGCTGTCAGTAGTTGAAATTAATAAGAGATATCAAAATGTCAATGGAGGTTGCGTGTGATGGCTAGTCATCTGCCAGGCTCCTCCTGGCCTGATGAACATGTATGTCCATTGTCACTTACCTTCAACGCAGGAAAACACAAACTGCAATTGGCCTTGTTGATGGATGGGACGAGATGTGGCTTAAAGGTCAGATAACCTACCATCTAAAGCCACATGATGCTAAAACAGATAGCACATAATACGTACGTAAGTACATATTTGACACTGATCCACAACCATGTAAAAGTGGCAGGAATCCCTTTATAAGCAAAAGAACTTGTAGATATGTAGTATGTGAAGCAAAAATTAATGATATGTTTGTACTCCAGTAGTTGTCGCCTCCAATGGTTCAGAAAACAGTCATCATAGTGGAGCAAAGTAGTCCAGTCATCTGGTATTCCCTCAAAAGAAAATTAGACAATGTCCATTATGCATGCTACCTTTTATCTTTAGTATATATCCGATGTTAAAAGCTTGAGGATAGTTTGGTCGGTTGCCACGTAATTAATGTAATTTGGAGTAGCATCTTTGAAGTGTTAATGTAAAATATTGACAATTTTCTGGGGATTACATTGGTTGTGGGAGGGATATATCATGATTACATAATATGATAATGGACTTGATTATCTGAGTTACACTCAGATGGAATTACTTTTGATCCTCCTTTTGGTGTTACTAAATTTAGTTCTAGATCAGTGACCAAGTTGCATCTTTTGACTCTCCCAACAAACATTGAATACAAGAGGAAAGGATTGGTAATAATGGTTTCTTTGGTTTAGAAAAGAGACCCCCCAACTGGACTAGGATCATACCTTTGTGCTGCAGGGGCCTAAAAAGAAGCTATTATTTTTTCAAACAAAGAGAACTATATATTAACTTAATAATCTATTATTAGAGAAGTCACCCGTGACATCAAAGGGCAACAAAAAAAAAAAAAAAAAAATCTAGCCACAAATAATTGTTTTTATTTTTTAATATATAACACTCGACTAAAACCTGAGATATATCAATTGTATAATAATACGTTAATCATTTCGGATATGATACAATATTTTCGTATTCAATCTCTCAAAATTTAGGATAACTATCTTATAACTGCTAGATCATGATTGAGGTGGTTATTGAAATTATCCTGTAATCACTAAATCATGATAACTATCTAGATAGATAACTATGAATCAAATCTCAATACTCCCCCTTGATTCATAGTTGCATACACCAATTTACGACATAAAATAAACATGCTTTCGAATGGGAAGCGATTTGGTAAGGATATCCGCAACTTGTTTATCCGTTCCGCAATGCTTTATTGTTATGGCTCCACTTACCTAAAGTACTCTTTCGATCATCTAAAATTACTACACAATCACTATTAGTGAAACCAAATAATTTACATTTAAATTTTGTTTTGAACACCCATTTTAATCTAATCGCTTTCTTTTCTTTCGGTAGATCCATTAACTCCCAAGTTTCATTCTTCTCAATTGACTTGATTTCCTCCTTCGTTGCTTTTCTCTATTCCTCTTTTTTTAAGAGCTTCCTCAAAAGTCGTTGGATCTGAAATAAATAAAGCAAATGTTGAGTTATAAATTTCTGTCAGTGATCTGAAATTTCTTGGAGGGGTTTCATCTGAAGAATCCGAATTTGAACTGCTATTGGGTGAGGTTGACGATGAACTTATTGGAGCAGGATTTGTCACTTGATTCTACAGAGTGTCTAATTCTGTTGGAATCTACATTTGTGTTTCACCTTTATTGGTCTCCCAATTTCAACTTGCTCTTTCATCAAACATAACATTTATGCTAATAATAACTTTGTCACTAACATGGTTATATAATCGATATGTTTTTTATTATAAAGAATAACCAATTAAAATGTATTTTTCAGATTTTTCATCAAGCTTGTGATGATTTTGAGAATTCACCAAAGCATAAGCAATACAACAAAAAATTCTTACATGCCTAACACTTGGTTTCATACCATACCAAGCCTCAAAAGGAGTTCAATTCATAACAGTTTTTATTGGTGAAATATTCAACCAATAAACCGCTGTTGCAACTACTTCCGCTCAAAACTGATTTAGAAGATGTTTTCCTTTAAGCAAACTTCTTGCCATTTCAACGACAGTTTGATTCTTACGTTCAGCTACACCATTTTGCTCCGGTGTATATGGTGCTGTCAATTCTCTATGAATATCATTTTCTTTACAAAAAGAATTAAACTCATTAGATAAAAATTCATCGCCTCTATCTGTCCGAAGTGTCTTTATATATCCACCACTTTGCCTTTCTACAAGTGCCTTAAACTTTCGAAAATTATCAAACGTTTCAGATTTCAATTTCAAAAAATATACCCAACTCATGCGACTATAATCATCCGTAAACAATAGAAAATATTGACTTCCACCAAATGATTTTGTATTCATAGGTCCACATAAATCAGTATGAATTAATTCAAGACAATTAGATGTTTTCCATGCTTTTCCAATAGAAAATGGTTGTTTACTTTGTTTGTCATAAATACATCCTTCACATACATCAAGTGTATTAATCTTGGGCAATCCGAAAATTATTCCTTTTTAACTTAACAACCTTAAACCTTTATTGTTAAAGTGTCCATATATTAAATGCTATAAACTAAACTTATTCTTTTGAGTTGTGATAAGTGCATGCCTTTCAATATTTGACACATCAAGTGGAAACATCTTGTTTTGTGTCATGCAAACATTTCCTATAATCAAACTAGATTTTTTATCTCTAATAGTGCATGAACCATTATCAAATATTCTGAATATCTATCATCTACTAATTGTCTAACACTCAATAAGTTATGTGATAAAGTAGGAACAAAGAAAACATTATCAAGGTATTTTACCTTCCTTTGATTTGTCTTCACCTCAATTGTTCCTTTCTTTTCCACTTGGATTTGCTTATTATCTCCAAGTCTAACATTCAATATGATTTGAGATATTATAAACTTGTGAATGAGTCATAAACAACTTACTATTTTCTTCAATTTTTCTCCACATAGCTTACTTGCTTTTCTCTTTTCCAACAATCTGCCTTCATATGACCAAACTTTTTACAATAGTGACATTGAATTATACTTTTGTAATTTTTTTGATCATAACTTGATTGCCCTTGTTCTTCATACCCATCAAAGTGTCTCTTCCTCTTCCATTTCCTCTATCATGAAATGTTTTTTCTTCACTTTTTTCAAGTAACCTGTTCAACCTTACTTGCAAGAAACCCATTAGTTCATCAAATGAATAAGTAGATAAATCTTTTGAATCCTCAATTGCGGCAACAACATGATCATATTTCGGAGTTAAACTTCTCGAAACTTTTGCAACAATTATATGATCAGAAAAATATTCACTATAAGATTTCATTTGACTAATAATTTCAGTCACTCGAGATAAAAAATCTTGCACTGATTCATTGCTTTTCATGAACAAAATTTCAAACTCATGACGGAGGGTTTGAAGTTTTACCGTAATCACCCAACCCTGAAATTCATTTTGAAGTATCAACCAAGCTTGCTTTGAGGTTGTCGCTGCTGCAATTCTTGAGAAGATTCATGTATAGCTTGTTGAATGAAGAACAATGCCTTTGAGTCCTTTCTATTCTCCCACAGCCTGATTTTGTCATCTGGATCCGCATATCCATTCTCTATTAAATTCCAAAGATCTTGAGACTTGAATAGAGTCTTCATCTTGATACTCCAAAATTCATAACTTTTGCCCGAGAAAATGGGGATAAGAGGTTGAGACATGGAATTGCCATTGGAAGCCATAATGCCCAGTTCAGATTGAAACTAGGCTCTGATACCACAAATGTTGGGGATGGAGGAGCAAGAAAAAAAACAGAATACTACGATACAAGTAAAAGAAGCCTTTCGATTGAGGTATTAAAAAAACAGGAGGATTGATAAAAACAATACCAAATACACATAGACTTTCTATCCACCCTATAACTACTAGATCATGAGGTAGTTATTGAAACCACCTTTTAACGACTAGATCATGATTGAGATGGTTATTGAAATTATCCTGTAACCACTAAATCATGATAACTATCTAGATAGATAACTATGAATCAAATCTCAACTACCTAGGTCTTTCTCATCTGACTGCTATACCAGCAAACGCAAGGAAAAACAAGACCAATCGGGCAAGCAACGCTATGAAATCATCATGTGACTTCCAAATCCACCATGTAGAGTTAGCAGCAATCGAAGTGTGCATGACTTCCAAATCCACCAACATCTTCACCTTCTTTTCTTCAACTATAGCCGCTAAAATAAAATCACCATGACAGGCAGAATTAATGGAGCAGCAGCATCAAAATTCTACTGTTTTCTCAACATCAAATTCATTGAAACAAACGGAAATGGAATGTTTTATACTGGTACAATAGCGGACTTGATACGTGCTCGACAATTCTTTCTTTGAGCACACCTCCCAACTCTTTCTCTCTGCGTTTGGATTCTGTGTTTACACATTATAGCATCGTTCTTTCCGACAGCAAGAATGCAACATCATCAAAACTAAATCATTGGTCCATAATTTTTGGACCACTATAATTTGCCCCAACTACGATGAACTCATCAGGTTTCTTTCTCTCTTCAAGCCAAGCATACTCCCCATCATCGGTTAGTAACTCTGCATCACCTGTAATACAGCATTTTAGTGATCATGCTAAACTCACGGGCATTACGCACAGCAAGGCTCGAAATTGCACAGACATGATGAACAATATAAGATCTCATAAAAGCAAATGAGTAGGTGACAGTGGCACCAAATGTTGGACCCTATCAATCGACTCCAGAGCTTTTCATAATATCCGGTGTTGACATTCCATGTACTATCCCAGAATGACAAATGGGTTTGCCGGACAGGAGGACATGAATTCTTCTTGATCCAAGAACGAACATTTCAAGGACGTTTCTTCTAGATAATAATAGTAATCACCACACCACCAGAGTCTCAAAGTAGTGGTCGGTTCCCTCTACTCGACCAAGAGTTTGTAGATATGAATCGTTGCAGAGATGGTGCCAAAGTATTCCACCAAGGCAATTTTTTCTTGGTGGGTGTCTCTCAGACGTCAAAACACGAACGTGCCAAATCGATCAAATGAAAGTTTGCGCAGTTGACATGCATGTATTAATAATCGTACCACAAAAGCTAGCGTATGGGGAATCGTTGTAGTAGGTGCAGTCCCTTCCTTCTTCGGGATTGGAATAAGGCGGCCCCAGCACATCCAGCACCGCACAAGATGTTCTCGCAGTGAAACAGTGCAGGTTACCTCCATCCTGTGGAAAAAGCACAGAGGTCCTACAAGGCGCAGTGTAGGTGCCATCAGTCTTTACCTTTGCCAATCGCAAACCTGGGGGTTGAACTGCTAAAAACGCAAACACAAGAAGGCCAATCACCAAGATGTACGTGTGAAGTTGAAGAACCAGTCTACAGCTGGTGATGTGGAAGAGGCAGTAAGGAGATTGGGATAGACCAAAACTAAGTCATTATCAGAAAGCTGGAACTAACAGTGCAAGGGATCGACAATCTCAGCGGAGTCCTGAGGTAGATTAACCCAGTCATAGGATTTGACGTGTAAAGATCCAAAAAGAAGCTTGCTGAATACCGTCATGCCTGGGTGGTTGTGCAATGGAATCACACCCGAGGGAGGCAAGCAGAAGATGCAAATCTGCACGGGTGTATAAAGCAAACAAGGAAACAGTCGAAGCATATATAGATATGCGCGTATATCGAAGTAATACCATCGAGATAATACTGCATACCGAGAATTTATCACACTTGTAAATGTGTAAGTATGTAATCGGCGGCCTCCCTTCGGATGCACCATGTCGAAAATATGGCATTTTTGGTGTAAGACCAACATCTGAGGCATCCACGTTGTCTGTAAGTAAGAAAATAATTGCAGCAGTCAGAAGAAGTTCTACTAGTACATATCATATTTGGTTGGAAAGAATTAAGACAAACATAAACAGTTGTGTTGTACATGCTCTCAGCAACCTTACAAATACATCGAAAATCTCTCTATTATATAAGCATTTTCATTTCTTCAATAAATATTTTTTATTTCTTCAATAAAACTTAACAAGATTGTTGATCTCCGTTGATATGGCAGACTGTGGCGGACTATAACTCACTGTTCAGATTGCTTCTTGATAGTTGGGTGCATAGCGTTAAACACATTTCACATGATACAAATCTAACCAAATCACGTGTTCAACATTTCAAGCAAGGTTCGGAATTATGAGCCCACATGAAGCTTGCACTTTAATACTATATAAGAAAGAGGCATTGCAATATGATCAAATTGTAAGGCTTGAAGGAAAAAAATACCACTGAAACGTCAGGTCGCCTGTCAAAGAAAGCATTTGTTGCCACATGTTTAATCGAATGGTATCATACGACAGCATAACCTAAATGCCTAGAACTAGCAATATATGTAAGTAGCAAACATAGTACTCTCGCATATAAATGCAACAAGCAATAAGTGTAGACGAACAACACACCCAAAATGGAGCGAAGGCGATCGACATCCTCCGGCGAGGGAACTATCCCGGGCCCTCCATTGGCGAAGACCTCCTTGCACGTCTCGAACAGCCTCTGCACGGCTGACGGCCTCGGCCCAAGCTTCTTCCGCTTCCTTCCGCTCTTCTTCGACGACTGCTGCCTCTTCTCGGATGCTGAATTGCTGGCCGACACCTCTGACGCCGTCTGCTCCGCCAACTTTTCCCCAACCTTCATCAAGCAATTAGCACTGTAACAGAAGGAGAAGACCAGTCCACAAACACCTTCACCACATGAAATCAGAAACCACACATACCCCGTAGAGCTTACCTCACCAATAGTGGAGAAAACGATGAGGTCTTCGGAGTCGTCGATGCCAAAAGAATGTCGAAGAGACGAATGAACTCGGATACTGGTGCAGGGGAGCGGTGCTAATTCTATCGCCAGAGAGAGGAAAGCAAGAGGTTGGAGAGGCAGGAAGAGATTGTTTCCATCGTGTGAAACATAGTCAGCTTGATATTTATATGACAAGACTAATTGGCTGCTGAGTGCAATATCACAATCTCGATTCTTTGTGGATGGGTTCTCCTCCTAAAGAAGAGGGGATCGCTTGTGGGATGTGAACGTGAATGTGGATGTGGAATAAGGGAGAGGGTGACGAGAGAGAGAGAGAGAGAGAGAAGGGGTCATTTGGAGTTGGTTGTTTGGAATGGAAACCACGGGCCAAGCAAGGGAGGAAATCTAGTTTCCTGTGTGCTCCATTCAAACAGCCTTTGGAAATGGTATTCATGTCTTGCCCCTTCGTCACCTCCTACTTGCAGTTTCCTCCCTTAGCTATCTATCTCATGCTGCAAAGGCCGCGGTGTCTACTAATAAATCAACAATGTGGACCTTTGAGTATTTAATTAAGTAATATATGACTGGTTAAAGCTTAAGGTCATATGATGCCTCAAGAATTTGTTCCCCGTTTATATGTATTTTTAGTTGGGGTTATGGTAAGCATGGTCGAGGCCAACCATATGAGAACCACACGACTCAACAAAGTAGTAGTGAAGCGCTTATACAACCGTCATAGGATGTTGGTGCAAACAGATATGATCATTCATTATGTCTATCATTGAAGTATTAATTGCGATGTCTATGCACACACCAAAAACAAAAGTATCAACTGCAGTATGTGAACTACACGGAACTGATCATTTTTTTCTTCTAAATATTCTTAAATATTCGAGATTGATTTGGAGCTATAGGTGCATTAATTTCGAATCATTAGAGTAAAAAGTAATGAATGGACAGTCTGGTAATGGACAATTCATCACTGAAGTAAATTTGGATCCTTAATTTGTCTTAGTATGGTGCAAATTTTAACCTAATTTGGACTCAGAATGGTGCACTACTGTAGCACCATTATTCTTTGATCCTTCGATTTTTTCGGAATTCCCGCCAAGAAAAAGACTTGTAGATACATGCCAACATCTTGCGGGCCCCAAACATATGGACAAAGATCGTAGACGAGGACTGGAATCGTACCAGGGAGAGCTTCCTTATAATAGGAGATTAAGAACAGTGATATTGAACAAATCACTCCAAACACAGGAATCTCTTATCCTGTAGTCACCTCTCTGAGCATTTCTAAAATGATGCGGATAAACGTCAAAAATTCTGACTAACAGCAAAAAATGAGTGTTCTCTTGGCATAGAACTGCAACCAGGAAGGAGGTCATAGCTAACCTCGACAAGCTGGAAGATGCCCTGAGACCCTAGGACATGGATTTCTGATCACAAAGGAGATCCTTTTGGGGATCTGAATGTTTTCCTAGGATCAGATACATGGCAATATATCTAGAAAGATATCCCTGTGTGAGCTTTTATTTGTTGACATCATCTTACCTATATCTCTCCCTGTGATCATCTGGATCATGCTTCGAGGTTACACTCATCCGTATCAATATCGGTAGGAGGAGGAGTCTTCGCTACAGTAATGTATATTGAGAGCTGAAGCTCCCAAGGTTTCACGGGTCCCCTTCTCTAACCTGCTGACGAAACAAACGGAGATGATGGCTACTTGTTTAATTTGCTTGGCCGATCGAGGCGGCGCTTGTCGGCCACCAATCTTTATCACATTGGTGTTTGTTTACGTGACGTTGCCGCTTTATGTTTTGTTTGACGAAACAAACTCAAGAAGCTATGAAAGCTACACAGGAATGCACGCTTTCTTACTCCGATCCGCATGGCAACTGTTCATGACTTGCATGGAATATTGAAGTATTAAGATTTAAAATATTTTTTATCTTTAAATAAATCGATTACATAAAGTTTAAAGATAAATGTCTATTAATTAAAATTATTTTTTCTATATTAATTAAGATTGTTGGTTGATTGAAGCCTAAAAGTAGTTTAAGATTATGTAAGTATTTTTTTGAAAATTTTAATATAGTTTTATTTTTTTTACTTTATCTTAGTTTCTTATCTGTTTGATTTTATATTAGGCTAGGAGTACCTTATTATTACTATTTGAGAAAAGATTACACTTTCGATATCAGAGCCATAAGGGTAATAATTTATATTTTAAAATCTTATTAATGAAGAAAATAATATTTTTTTACTATGAGTTACAATAATCAAGTTGGTGGGTTTGATGTTAAACTTTTTAATCAGTTTAACTATAAGACCAGAAAAAAATATTTGGAATCCTATCTCATAGAAGATCTATGAGACATGGTTAGTGGTAATATAATATCAATACCAAATGCTCTAGAGGAGACACCGTGAAGACATTAAAGATATTAAGGACATTAAATGTAAAAGTTAAATTTGTGTTAAAAAGATTTATTTCCAATGATCTCTTTAAATATATTATTGGTTGTAACTCAGTCGAGGTTTTGATCAGTCTTGATGCATTGCTCAACAAAAATAATATGGCTCAATAAATACTATCTAAGATGGTATCTTAATTTCTTATTATTTTTTAAGGATTAAAAATTTATGTTTAGGGATATTACTCTTATATCCAAATGAGTCTATATATGATGCATTAATGAAATATTATATTATTCATGATCTTCAAAAATAATAGATTCCTTATTCCTTATGTTACATCTATTCAAGGATTAGTTCAACAATCATCCTTAGTAAAATTAAAAATTCTTTTTACTTCTCAGGAATCTTAATTCGTTAAATGATGGAGATTTCTACTTTAAGATGAGATGAAAATATCCTTTTTACAAATAAGAAAAAAATTAATGATAAAAATAAAAAGAAAAAAAGATTATGCTCATAGCAAGCCAGACTCTTTTTCGAATAATGGTATAAATCAAAAGAAAATAAAGTGTTACAGGTGTGGCAAATTAGGCTATAACAAGAAAATTTATCATGTTAAGATTTAATGAGGAAATATTACAAATAAAGAAGATTGTTCCAATGCTAATGATAAAAATTAGGACATATATTTAATGGTTAAAATTATTAAGTTCATGGCATCCATCAACTTAAAACATAACTAGATAGTTGATTCAAAATGTAGTAATAATCTCCTTGGTGATGATATCAAATTCATCAATTTTCATCAATATGAAGGTAATGATATAATTATCATGATAGGTAATATTGTTCACTAAATGGAGAAGGAAGACACTATCATAATTTCAAATAAAGATAATAATTTTATTACATTGAACAATGGTGCAATGTGCACCATGGGGAAAGAATTTTATATTTTGTCAATATCTAACTCTTATGTTGATATGATAAATACAAATGATAGTGCATCAATCGAGCATGCTATACTTGACCATATAAATTTTCTCAAATTAAGTATTACGATATCTAATCAATAGTCTTCTCAATCTTACTACTTTAATAAAGTTTGTGAAAGTTGTTAATATGGCAAAAAACACAAGCAATCTTTTAATATTTTTTTCAATATGTAAATTTTTCTTCAAGCTTATTCATAATGATCTAATGGATCTTAGTCAAAATATATTTTATTTAGGTTCTAATTATATGTTTAATTTTATTGATGATTTTACAAAGTTCACTTACGTCTACTTTGTGAAAAAAAATTTAGAAGTTTTTTAAAATTTTAAAAGTTCAAGTTAACAGTTGAAAGCATTCTTGAAAGAAAATTAAAAGGTTATACACCAATAATTATGGGGAGTTCACTTTTGATAAAATTTTCTTCTTTTGCAAAGTGCACGATATCAAATTGAAACTCATATATATATATATGTAAACATATCACAATAAAATGATATGGTAGAATGAAAGATTCAATATATCGTGAAAGGTTAGAAGTGTTGGCTTCTTGTAAAGAATTTATTTAAAGTCTTATGGGAATAAAGTGTAGCATCTGTAACTTATGTTATTAATCGAACTTCTCTACTCAATTAATTGAAGTTTACATATAAGCTCATGAGAAATCAAATATTAAATATTTCAGAGTATTTGGTTCTCTATATTATATTTGCATACTAAACTAAAAAATAAGCAAACTAAATTTTAAGGTAAAGAAATATATTTTTATTGGCTATGATGAAAGGAAAAAATATTAGAAATATATGGATCTATAAACATATATATTTATGGCATCTCATGATATTGTACTTAATGAAATTTCTTCTTATTATCCTCCACAAATAGTTTCTTTTGAAAATATCATTTACAATAGTGATATAGGGTCAAAGCTTATTGTTAAGTATTTTTTGTCATCTAGTGCTTCTATTGATTTTGGCTCATCTTATTCCTAATATGTAATTATTTTTATTATTTTTTCATCACTAATGGGGGAGCAAAGTGATAGGAGAATAATGACGTTCATGAAATATCAATTTTAATATCAAAAAAAAATTGTCAAATTAATACGCTATAGAGATAGCGATAATGTAAGTATATATTACTTTTTTTTTCTGAACGAATTAAGAATCTTGAGCTTACTTATTTTGATAAGGTCATAAGTGTTACGAAGTATGAGGATACCATAGATGAAAAACGAAAGCACTTCATAAAAATGAAACTTGAAATTTTATGCCAAAGCTTATAAATATAGATCTAATTAATTGTAAATAGGTCTACAAAATAAAACATAAGCTAGATAATAGAAGTATAGATCATTATAAGATAAGACTTGAAATTAACAAAAGTAAGAAGGTTTTTAAAGTTATAATAATGGCAATGCTCTTTTTCACCCTCATTTTTTTATGCTTTTATTGACAGTCTAATTTTCTTAACAATTACAATATTAGATATTACATTTTGAATTAGTCTTTTAAGTCATTTTATGTAATATTCAAGGGAGCCACATCTTGGTGTAACAACGAGAATCACATATTCATTTATGGCTATGTAATATATACTTACAATCGGAGTATAATGCAAGGATTCTCACTTGTTGCTAAGAATATATATGATTAAGACATTTAATTAAAGAATTTTTTTATCAAATTAATAAATTAATTATTTTATAGCAAGACAATCAAAGTGTCTTAAGATTGGCTACAAATCTAATTTATCATGCAAGAACCCAGCATATTAAAATTAAAAATTATTTTATTCGAAAAAAAATACTTCAATGAGTCATTAAACTAATAAAAATCAAAAGTTAAGATAATATCAGACATATCTTTACCATCCAAAGACCATTTAAAGACCTTTGAAAAAAAGCTAATATTTATTTCTAATATATACTCAGTGAGTGTTAAGATTTAAAATATTTTAGATTTTTTTTTATCTTTTATCTTATAAATAAATTGATTAGATAGAGTTTAGAGATAATAATCTCTTTATCAAATTGTTATTCTATACTTATAAATAAATAATATTTACATATGTAAATCTATGCAAGTGTAACAGTTGAGATATATAAAACTCAAGAAAAATAGTTTAAAATTCTATAAATATTTTTTTTCTTTTGGAGAAATTTAATATAACTTTCTGTTTTTTTTTTCTACTTCAGTCTTGATTTCTTTTTTCTTTCTTCTTCTTTTATTTGATTTAATCTTAGAATAATAATACCTTATTATTATTATTTTAAAAAAATTACACTTACATGCGATCTCCATTCTTCTTTTGAAGTGCCATCAGCCCCGAAAGAATAGTGTACAGATGCAGCCCTAAAAACAGTAGCAATAGAAATATATAGGTCCAGCATCAGATTTCCTCCCCTCATGATAAGACATTATCAAGCGTAAACCTATCGACCTTTTTTCCATCCAAAAGGCACGTAGATTCGTTAACAATAGGCGAGGGACATAAAGAAATCCAGATACTGAGCTTTCTGGATCTAAACTCGAATGTTATATATCCAGTGAAATCATGACTTGGTCCAAAAAAAATATATCATCCCATCTAAAAGAGATCAGATTGCAAGGCAGAAACCTCCAATCTATACTGCATAAAGGGTTATTGGTTGCGACCCACTTGCATGTGACCACACATGCAAAATGAAGACGAGGACTTAATTAGTGTCGGTGATGTTGAGTACTTAAATAGCTGCACCAGAGAACGAGTGTTACAATACTACTAATAGGTGCATAACTATGGGTGGCCACTAAAAACGGTGGGTGGCCAAACTAGCTTCGGGCATATCTTAATCCCAGATTAGAGGCAAGCTCAAAAGGTGGATACCTTGGCAATCACCAATTATATATGCTAAACTGTATTTTAGTGATAGATGCAGCATCACTAGTGTGCACTACCCCACATACTTCGTTTCATCTCTGGAAAGCTGGCCATTGGAGATCTTAAACCCTATCCAACAACGTTTGCCTCTCACCTAATATTCTTACGTAAGTGCTAAACGAACAGAGGGAAAGACTTTAATAGCATCAGTCTGCAACGTTGTACTTATACATGTATTTGGTTTGACTACGAACCAGTAATATACCCCGTATGCTAAGTCGTGTGGATTCAACTCTTGCATGCCCATAGGAACACCAGGATCCCGTCAATGGATCCAATCTCCCCATTGCAAGAGAAAAAGAAGGCGAAAGTGCCTATTTATTGCCTGAAAACGTTGATGAACAACAAAGAAACAGCCTCTCACATGTGATAATGGAAAAGTATTTTAGAAAGAGAGTTGCAATTGTCACGTAATAATCTTCACAAAACCAATATTGACTGTGCGATCAGAGCACGTTCTAATACTTCTTTTCCTTTTATTTTGGCTGCAGCTTCATGCTTTTCAAGATGGTACTAATCTTCCTGATGATCACTATTTCGTCTGCATGCATGATTACCTGATGATCACTATTTCATCAGGTAATCTTCCTGATGGTACTAATCTTCCTCCCTTATCTCGATCGTTCCAAGGATAAATGTCCCCACCTCGTGCAGGACTAATCTTCCTGATGATCACTATTTCGTCTGCATGCATGATTACCGAATAAGAAGTACATCAATATGTAACTTCTATGATGAAAAATAAAGAAACCTGAAGCAATAGTGATTGCGGGAAAAAGAAGAAAGTAATCTGCCTCTAAAGCTTGCTCCCAGCACCAGATTCGATATGAGCATCTAGCATGATCCTTGAATCCAGTAATATTACCGTCATATGATTCCAGAAGCTTTCTTCTACGAAATCACATGAGAGCTTGTCGCCCAAAGTTGCGCTTCAATCTGTGCCATCTATTGTAAATTGCAAGTACCACCGAGAGAGTGCCCACTTCTCTACTGCGGAGTTTCAGGTAGAGCTACTTGCTTTTATGGTAATTCCATAGAGATTTCTGTTCATTGTGGATTGCACATCCTTCCATCAATCGGTGGTGGCGATTGTACTCCTTCACTAGAACGAGATGGGCGGATGAAAAATGAGCATCTAATCTGCTTAGAGTGGAATTGCAGAACCATTAAATGGTGAGATAGGTCAATCTACTTAAAAGGAGGGGTAATAAGTGGATATGACCCAACCTAAAAAGAATACCGTATCTTCACTGTCCATGAGACATCAGAGCATGCAAGATGACTACAACTCTCATGGACCTCAGAGTTATAAGTTTGGGCCATGCTGACCAAGGTCCACCTCAGGCATCTCCTTCCTCAACCTTGGCGATCCAAAAGAACGCCTCGTGACCAAGGTGAATGCCTGGAGAGAGTGTAACTAAAGATGAACTGTTATTATGAACCCACACGTCAAAGTCTCAGTGGATCTTAGATCGCGATGGAAACATCAGAAGGAAATGATATCGGACATAAAATAAGAACAACATATCTTGAAAATTTATGAAACGTTCTACTTTGATATAACGAACGAAGAAATTAAGAAGACAAGCGATAGATGATTTATTTGCTTGGCTTACAAATTTTAGAACAATATAAACTGCCACTTATCGTACGAGATCAAGTTGATTTAATTTGAACTAATTACATATTATTTATATAGTTAGCTAACTTTGGTATCTCAATCCTCATGCTCTAAGAGTTATATTGAGTTTCTATATTTATGAAAACAAAACATTTAATGTTGTTTCTTCTCATGTCATCGATTTGCTGACGAAAATACCGTATGAAAAATAACATTAAAATAAAATTAAAAAAATAATTTTATAGTGTTATTTTCACCAATATTAATTTCTCTTTTTATAACTTTTGTGAAATCAATTTTCTTCTCGTATCCTTCCGAACGATCTCCCGACAGGAGAAAGATTTGATTAAATCTCAAAAATATTATTTTGATTTAAGCTTGAGCTTAGCTATCAACATCCTCCAATAGTCATCCTTCTATTCATCTCCAACGTATCCCTTCTTTTTCTTCTAATTTTTTTTCCTTTGAATGATGATAATAATATTATAGAATTATTTTTTAATTTTGTTTTATATCACTTTTTATACGTGATAATATATTCAGTATTTGTATTAGTAGAGTCGACTATATAATATTTTCATCAACAAAGTCGATTATCCGGAAAGAAGTGAGATTAAATATTTTTCACTTTTATAAGTATAAAAATCCTAATATAATTTTTTTAAAAATATAAGAATCAGTTTTTTTTAATGGTATTTAACTGTCTCGCAATCTTTTGTTAATTAGCCTAAGAAATAAACTGCCACATACCAGGCCTTTGATGTCGTTATAATGAATCCGCTACAACAGTTAAAAATCACCGGCGCGGAGGCGGAAGAGACTGTTCCGTTTCAAAGCGATGGCTCTGACGTGGCCGGTGTAGGATTCATTGGGAGAACCAATGGAGACGTCTCCTCGAAGCCAACAGTCCGGCGATGGAAGCTTTTGCCGTGAGAGGAGTTCCGACCTTCCTGCACTCCTCTTCTTTCTTGTTTCGATCGCCTTCTTCTTCTTCTTCTTCAGCCACACGACGATCTCGGGTTTCGTTCTCGTCTCTCCCCTCCCTCTCGCGCGCGTGCTTGAGGCGCCTCCATCCCTTCCAACAGGGAACCCTACCCTCCCGCTTCATCTCTTACGGCAACCGGAACCTTTGTATGGCCCTGCAATCCGACGCCAGTTCTGTTGTGGAAGCCCCTTTGAAGGTAAACCCCTGCTTTGCCCATCTATGTATTTTCAGCTTAATTCCGGGCTGTGGAGACAAGATCTTGAGGACCAATCTTTGTCGTCTTTGATGATAAGGGTTCTTATGACGGCTCAATCGCACAAGTACTTTTTTTTCCCCTCTTATTTTTCTTCTTGATTTGGGCTTTGCGTTCGTGCCTTGAGACGATGACTCTTCAAGTGTCCCTAATTCAAGAACATATTCTATCGTTTGGTTGGTATCTAGATAGATTTTCCAGTTTGTTAATCGATTCCACATCGTCGAAGCGGAGGAGTTATGGAACGGGACTTCGTTTGTTTCCCCGTGAGGGATTGTGAAATTTTTATACTTCTGCTGGATGTTAATTGAAGGTGACTGCATGTTTTTTTAGTTTTCTGTATCTTCCCGAGACTTGAACTGCAGAAGGGTCTAACTTTCCTGTGGTCACCGATCATAAACCATGTCAAATTTCATGCTTGTCCATCAGCGCTCTTAGCTAATATCTGTTTTTTATGTTTGTCCTGTTTGATATTCATGCATTATTAAGCTGAAATCTTCTTGAGGCTTAGGACACAACTTACAAGGGCTACCAGCTTCATTTTTTAATTAGCTCATTCTAATGATAAATCTGCAAACTTCATCCCTGTTTTTTTTCGTTGAAATTAATAAACTCGAAGAGTTTGATCTTGTCTTTGCTACAGGGTAATGAGTTATTCCTTCGAACAATGATCTCTGGCATGGAGAAGGTCTACTTGAGCAGAAATCCAACTGCTAAGGCCATTCTGGAACTTGTTAGGAAGGATGATGGAGAACATATCTGCTATGATCATTTTGCTTTCCGAACTTTTGGGGTAAATTCATACCTTTGTACTTATTTTCCTGAATTGAACCAATGTATTATTGCCCTTAGGTTAACCTACCATGAACTTTTTCTGTCTTTGAAGGTAGATGGGCATGGCATTGATTCCATGGCCAAAATATTCTTATATTTTGGTTATAAGCCACGTGAAGAATTGAGATTTCCTGCAAAGAAGTTGAGAGCATTGTGGTTTGCCCCTCCCAGTACTGGATACGGTGAAAATGGGACTGGCATTGATGGGGCTTTGCCAAGGATATTTATATCAGAACTTCTTGTGGATCAGCTGAGTTATGAAAGTCAGGTTGAGTCTCTATAATCTCTTTTCGGATGTTTGACAATTTACATTATAATGGGGTGCTGCTTTCATGTACTTATTTCTTTTTGTTGGAAGAATCATAATTATCCTATTCCCAATGATTGTGAAATTCCAATATGTTAAACAATAAAGCAAACCATATAATGATCTTATGTGTGTGAAAGAAATTGAGTATTGCAAGACTTTCCTTTTATGGGCCTCACATTTTTTATGAGGTGCACAGGATGTACACCTTAGGTGCACCTTGTTAAAGCTGATGGAACACAGCACAAGACTAGGACCTCCAAAAGCCTAGTGTGCCTTTGACAACATTGATGACTTTTATGATCTTGGAACTAGTATTTAATATGGTATTGATGAAACTTAGCCCATATTTTCCTGATTTTCTAGGTTACATGTTGATCATTAGTGTTTCCAAATGGTGTGCCAGAAAAATAATGCATGCAGATTTTATGCATTATTGTCTTCCTATGTTATCAGCAATCTGATTTGTTGGTTAACTAATATGTTTTCCTTTTGGTTTGGTTTTTCAATTTTAGTTTAGCTAGCTTTTGTAAATTAAACACTTAGTTAAAATTGATGTTGATCACATAAAGTGTTTCTTATATGCAGGAAGTAATAAGAAAATACATCAAAACATCTGATAGTGGATATGAACATGCTGCTCTTGCAAGTACCATGGGATGTCTGACTTGGGAGAAGCCTTTGTATTCTGATTATCAATTACTATCTAGGTATTTCGACAAGTTGAACTTCCTATTATTTCAGAAGCAGAGTGTTGTTCATTTTTGGTGTGATGAGAGGGTGTATAATATAATTCTTACCATTCATTAGGTGCTGGTGGGAACATGTTCTCTCAAGTTGATTCTATTAATCTTAATTATTAACTGAAACTTGTGGAGCATGTAATGAAAATAAGTTGGTTTTCTTATTTGTTTCATTTGTTGATTCATTTTCAGAGAGAGTGAATACGCTGCATGGACACTTGTTAATGGTTATGCGTTGAACCATGTCACTATTTCTACTCACCGGCTGAAGTCCCATATCAGAAAAATCGACAGCTTTAACCAATTTATTCATGCTAATGGATTTAAGTTGAACACTGAAGGAGGGATCTTGAAAGGTTTGCTACCAGCTTTACGTTCCTTGAATTGAAGATTCAAATAGTACAACTAGACCTTTAGGCAGCTTGACTTGGCCAATGTTTTTAATTGATGAAATATCAAAAATATTTTGTTTTCTTGTGTAACTTTTAAAGAACCAGTCAGCATTGTATAAAAGAAACTAACATGGCATTCAAATAAATATGTGCATTTAAGAATTATTTATCAAGTAATGTATATTATGATTCTGAAGAAGTTCTTTATATATCATGACTGTAATATACATACTGTATAAATAGCCAACATATCCGACAAATACTTCTGGTTGGAAGCTTTAGCTAGATCTCTCATTTGTCAAGTGCATACTGTCAGTCCATGCATTAATCCAAAGAAATATGCTTCTTTTCCACTTGCCAGAAGGAATTGGCTCCATTTGGCCACTCTTTTCTTCGCATGAGCCTTTTTCCACTGACCAACTAGAAATCATTCCACTGGAAAACAAGAGCTGAATTGGTTGTCTTCACTAATAACTTGTTGATAAGAGGTTTCTTTTACTTGGTTAGATTATGTGCATTCTGAAAGAAGTCTTCCATGATTCCATCGATGATTACTCGATGGACTGGTCGACTTATATCTTATAGATCTGTTTCACGCAAAATGAAGATGATCTTCATAATACCTTCTTTTCTAAACTAGAAACAACAAACCTACTATTAGTTAATTACTCATTTGTCAATACTGGTGATATCTTAGTTACGTATATGTTTATATTTATACTATTGGAAAAACCAAGCTCTTCAGCTTTCCTTCTATTTTATCTTTCATGAACAGTGAGCCCCGATGGCCTTCTACTACAAAGTTCAACTGTTGCTGATACAACTTCCTTCAAATTTGCTGATGGTGTAACTGAGTATGTCGCTTGTTCGTACATCGAGTTTGCAGAACGCCTTTTGCTTCCCGAGTACAAAAACATACCTGATGAAGAGGTATGGATTTATTAGTCTTTGTTTTCCCCCATTTAAGTTTAATATTAAAGATACTGATGTCTCAATTCAAAGGAACACTTGCCTTCAAGTAACAAAGATTATGTCATCAATTAGGCAGACAACACATACAGGAGATATTCTATCATTTGAGAGAGCTTACCGATAATGTCATCATTACATCTTATAGACTTTCTAATGATCTTTACTAGTTTGGATCATCCTTTTACTTGAAGTTCCATTACCCTTGTATTGTCACATGTGAAACTGTGGAAGACCTTTATTGACACCCTCGCCAGCACCCTTGGATGTTGTGTGATTTTTTCTCTTCATCTAGCTCAGATATCAGTCAATTCATTATTATCATGCAACATCCTCTAGGTGCACTAACGTTTTGGTCAAAGTCTGCTACATGCTCGTAAATAAGGTTTGGTAATACAAAACTTCCCGAGTAGTCGCAGTTCACCAGAAACCTAGTAACTGTATAGCTTGCCCATCGAAGGTATGCCATTGGTAACCACTGACCTGTGATACATAGAACCTTTGGACCCTCTTGTGTGTTCATGATATTATATTGTTGACATTATTACAGTTCCATATTAAATATATAATCTGTTTATCTGAACATTAAATGGTTCCCTTGCAATACATGTATATATTCTCTTTCACTCATGGTTGTGCCTCTATGTGCCTGTAGGCTCAAGAGTTCCATAGGCGTGATGGTTTTGAAGTAGGCAATGCTGATAAGATCTTTGAAAGCACATCAAGGGATCAAGTAACAAGGAAAGCTGCTTGACAGATGAATCTGGATATCTAATGAAAGCAATGCCATGAGTATGGACTATCCAGTCACCATCCTCTGTATCTATACAGATCCAGTTAATTTACAGATCTGATAAATAAGGATATTGTAATTTGTATATATCTAACATATGTCAGATGCGAACTGTTATTGCTGTTACCATAACACTTATCGTAATGTTCGATGAAATCAATTTATAAACAGAGGGGATGAACTGCCTCTCGCCCAATTAGAAACCATCTTTATCCGAGTTTTGAGTACGGCTGGACTGAATGTGATGCATCAGCCAAGAAAAAAAAATATTTAAAATATTTGACACATCCTAAAGCAAGATGCATTCGTGTCTATTCGACATGCGATCTATTTGTTCAAGATTAAAAAAAAAGTATTTAAAATATCAAACTCATTAAAATATTTTCTATATAAGCGGCATATCTCCCGAAACAAAAGTTTCCGAAATCTCCAATGTAACTAAAGTGTTTGTTTTGTTATGATGGATGTGATGCATCCATCCGAAACACATGAAGCACTTGATAGGATCAAAGAATTCTCTTTACTAACGATTTGTTGTTTGATCAAGACAAAAGATATCTAATGCGGTGATGTGACCAAGGCATCTCATTCTTTTCTATGCATTCATCTATGATAATAAAAGAAAAACAATCTAAACACCATCTAATCATTTTTTAACTTAGATAATAACAAACAAGGTATTATGAGCCCTTAATCAGAATACAAGCCTCGCCGCCTTTGTCACTATTTTTGGCGGGAAAATTTCCTTATAAATCCACCAAATCTTTTCCCGATCATCCCCAATTCATGACAAGTCTCTCAAACTTCACCTCGAAACCCTAGCAATGGAAGATGCGCAAGACGATCGAGAGCAACAACGAGGAGCGGGAGGAGGAGGACAAGAAGCAGAAGTAGAAGAAGAAGAAGAGGAAGAGGAGGAGGCTGGAACGCTAAGCCCGTCTTTCCCGATGGGGAGGGTGAAGAAGATAATGAAGTTAGATCGAGAGATCAACAAGGTGAACTCGGAGGCTCTCCTCCTCATCTCTCTTTCTGCCCAACTCTTCCTCGCATCCCTTTCTGCTGGCGCACGCCACGCGGTCCTACAGAAGAAGCGGCGGATCATCAAGCTCGACCACATCCGCTCCGCCGCCCGCGCCCACCGGCCCACCGCCGCCTTCCTCCTCGATTGCCTTCCCAAGCCTCCTCCGCCCCCGAAAGCAGTGTCGCCTACCTTAAAAGCCAGATCCGCCGATGAGAAGCCCCTCCCTCCCGGCGCCCGCCGCATCGATGATTTCTTCCGGAAGCCGTCGGCGGATACTCAGTGATCTCGATCTGTGGTACGCCTCGCTGCCCCCCTTTGCGTTTTCAGATCACGTGGCCGGTGCCGTTTAGTAATCGTCAGAGGGTAAATGAGTAACCGATCGGTTTGATTGCTATCTATTATTGCATCGAAAGCTTACGATTTAATATCTCAAAACATCAATTTCTTTGACGATTATATAATTGTTGCTGCCATATTTCCTGCTAAATGATATAAAGTTCTTTAGAGATTTTGGCTTTTAAGCTCTTTGAGATTATCTTTTTAACATCTAAGTGACCTTTCGAGGAAATTAGGGTTAGACGCTGTGGTCCTGTTGTACATTATGGTCTAAGATATATACATTAGGGTTATCTAGGGAGGAGAACATGAAGCTCTCGGGGATCAAAACTGACTCATCTGAGGTGGTGAAGCTGCTTCAAGTCCAACAGATCCTCCTTGGAGACTGCTTACCATTGTTAGAAATAAAATAGTCTTGATAGGTTCCTTCGAGGGTGTTAAACTCTGTCATATATTCAGGGAAGGGAACCGTTGTGTAGATTGGTTGGCTGATTTTGCCAACAAAGTTTCTTTTTGTGGAGAGGCCACTGACTGAATCCTTTTGCTTCCTTTTTTAGTGCTTATTCTTCTAGCACTGACTGTATTCGCTGCTTTTAAGTGATACAAAATTTTCTTTTTGCTTTCATTTAAGTGATAAAAAATATATTATACATCAAAAGGTATTACCAGCATCATTCAGTCTTATTTGTTAGTGACCCTAACATGTGAGCAGAGTTCAATTACTGAGATGTTGCCTGAATTTTCAGACAATTGATGGGAATGTCGTTGGAATTGATCTTTAATACCCATTACAATTGATGAAGGTCAAATGATTGGCATGTCTTGGAGTCTGAACTTCCAAATGACAGGGATTTTGTATATTCTCTTGTTTAGGACATTTTTGTATAGATACAATCGTCAGTATCTGCTCCGATTTCTGCTGATCTTGCACTTCCCGATATCATTATTATATTTTGTCTTAATTATTTGAATTAGTTCATCAAACAATAGGTCTTCAAACTCTTTCATCTCACAATGTAGTATCTCAAAGCATCGCCAGTTAATATGATTGTAGGTGTCATATTTCCTAATTTATGATATGAACTCAATAAGGCACTACGTTGTCATCTAGGCTTTTGATTGTTACCATCTTGTAGTGTAAGTGATCATTGAAGAAATTTGAATATCTCTATCATCAGGATTAAATGCTTCTGTTTGAAGAATGCAAACCATCTAGAATTTTCTGTTTTAATGCAATGATGGGCATGAAAGTTAGTTTACTATTGTTATAATGTGATGATTATTTGATTATTATTATGTCCCAGTTTTAGTCACTCTCAATTTAGTATCTTGGAAACCATTGATCAGTTGCAAGCATACACAAGGCACGGATGGTCCACTTGCACTAGTCATTCAACTCATATGAGCTGGCTCATTAGTCCCACACACACATCAAACCTTAGCTTCTCTCAAGAATTGGTTGGGTGCCATAGCAAATAATAGCACAAGATCTATAATATAAATTCCATGGAGCTCATAGAGGAGCCAAAGCCCCACAAGGTTTAGCAAACAAACATTTAGCATGTAAAAGACCTGCATATAAGAGGGAATATTTGTACCTATTAGGGATCAACAACTATCCCTTTATTCATATGAGCATCGTTCTGCTTATTGCCTTTGATGTTGCATATTATAGTAGATATTTCATATTAGCATTTGATATGATACATAACAGATGTATAGGCAAAGCTCTGTTTGTATATGTTTCTAAAATAATTTTGAAATTAAGCCTGTCATGTTGGAATGAGATTTTCCAATTGAAACAGAGTTTGATGAAGTGTTACTAGCTTTAGATTTCGGGAGTAGTGGTCATTGGCATGCCGTTTATATATGTTAGTCACAGCTTCAGGTTCTGTTTTGTTTTGTTTTATTTCATTTATTTGCTTTTCTTCCTAGCTTAACTTTTGGAAAAGAGTAGCTGCTAGCTCGATTGGGGAATGAAGTCTAGACAATTACTATCAAGTGTATGTATTCTAGTATTAACTAGCAAGTAGTCATGAAAGGCAAAAATCAACATCACATAAATATATATAGGAAGAGTCTTAACTATCAAGTGGTCATTTAAGCATTTAATTTGCTTCCATCTTTCTGTCTCTCTTTTGGTTTCCCTTTTTGAACCCTTAACTATCAAGTGGTCTTAATTTTCTGTCTCTCTTTTGGTTTCTGACATAGATAGGACCATATGCATCCCCTGATGCTAGATCATGAACTTCACTCAAGATCCTGATCATATGCATGATTGCTTTGTTACCTGCGCCATTGGCTGAACTTAGCTTTGTAGTTATCACATTGCTTCATAAGAAAATGAGTATGTGTAGTGGCTCTAGTCAGATAAAGGAAAGGGAAGAGAAAAAAGAAAGATTTGGGTGGCAACTGAACTGACTTCTGGTACGAATTGTTCAAGTTGGTATTTAGATTCTGATCAAACCGTCAAAAACATACAGGAATAAGATGTCGGAATTGATTCGATTCTGATGCAATATAAGAATCGATTCTTTATGTTTGAGAGTCACTCTGGGTTCAATTCGAGGCACACCAAACGCTTTGTTAACAATTCGTTGTTTATGCGACTTGTCCATCTAATTGACTAGCACCTCACCCTATGTGGACATTTTATTTGATCTTAGAAAAGGACATGGAGATACATACCTCCATGATTTATTATTCAAGAGTTGCCCATCAGCGAATTTTTGGTATAATTCCTTTTTGTTTTCAGAGTGAAGATTGTCCTGTCCTGTCCTGTCCTGTCCTGTCCTTGTAAAAGATTAACGTATACTACCCACCTCCCATCTGTCGTAATTCACTTGGGCATCCGTCCGGACATTAATTTCTCTGTCGTTTCCTTTATCAAGAGGAAAAACTCATTGCTAGTTTCATGCGCATGGATTGATAATGGAAAAACTCATTTTTTATTTAAAAAATAAAATAAAATATACTTTTATTATATTAAATAATATATATATTACGCGTAGACTTGAACCTTAAAACTATCCCTATGTGTAATAATAAAGTAACAGAAGGTCACACATTATTTCACCGATACTACAAGTGAAATCAGCACGTTGGGGAAAGATCCCAAGCTTAGATAGAGGCTAAGCTAGTCGCTAACTGGTGCCACACTTTTATTCTCATCACATCATTCGTCTCACTTTCTCCTTTGCGAGCCCCCCAGTGCGTTCCAGTGAATCTTGTGTTCCATGTGATTAATAGACTGATGATCAAAATGGACCGCTTTAAAGCAGAGGGGACGGTAGGCAGTGACAAATCCACTCGTTGTATTCCCTCTCATCAGTCGCTTGATTTGATGGCGATCTTTTCTAATCATGCATGATGAATCAGTCCATCCTGGCTTTTACCATCTTTCACTACGCCTCTATTAAGCATATGACCATATTATTTGTCCGTTGGTGTGGAAAATATAGCGATGACTGTCGTGTACGGTTTCATCTGTATGGTTTTAACCTTCACCAGAAATTAATGGAAGCAACGCGGCAATCAACCATCTCATTTTGTTCCCTAGTTTTGACTGTACTAATCAGATTTCGAGAATTTACCATTTTGTAGATTGGAACACTGAACGTCCGGTCGCTGGCGAAGCACTCTTAGTGATGCCGACGAGTTTTAAGTACGTTTGTGTCCGTGGATCTCGTGCTCGTGAACGATGAATAACTGTGCATGTAACATATGCCGCCAATCGTAGTCAAGCGATCACCGTGTAACTTAGCATCTCACATTAATTTCTCTGTCGTTGCCTGTGGGCGAGATGCATTTGTCGCCGCTGCTTCCAACCACATGGCAGGTGGTGAGCGACATGAACTCCTCATAGTATTCTCTACCCGGCCAGAAAAAGGATACGCAATAGATATTTGGCTAATTACATACTATTATTATTCTTATAGTTTAACTTATTTAATATATTAATTTTTAAATTTAAAAAATTTATATTAAGATTGATATAGTTATAAAAGCGAACCAATTAATCTCATTTATCCTAACATCATCGATTTTATTGATAGAAGATACAGGTGCAAGAATAATATGAAAACGATATGAAAAAGATAATTTTAATGTCTTAATTACGTTTTCTTTTATAGTGTTGATGGATGGCGGTGTTACTGAGTCTATGGGTGACTATTGTGATTATGATTGATAAGAACGATGTGGTAGTCAGCGAGAACAATACGTGCAAAGAGATAGAAGGAAGAAAATGATGTAGATATCGATGTTTTGTATATGCGTCAGCGCTGTGTAAATGCCACTATTTTGTATTTGCATTGGCATCGCACAAATGTAAAGTATTGCTCAGCATCTACATCGACATTGACGCGGATGCAAAAGCAGATGCAAAACGCTGCTCGGTATTTGTATCGATGTTGATGTAGATATAGATCAACGAAAGAAGGAAAAATGATGAGAGATCAGGAATGGGCAAGAAGGGGGAGGAGAAGAAAGAGGAAAGAGAGCAATGACAAGAGATGAGGCAAAGAGAGAGATAGAAGAGAAAAACGAAGATGTTATGTTCTGCATTTGCATCGATGCCAATGCAGATGTTGAGCAGTTATTTTGCCATAAATGCTAAGTGATGCCACTCTACATCTGTGTCGGCACTGATCAGATGTGAGCAACGCTTTGTATTTGCACTTGTATCTACGTCGATGCTAATACAGATATTGAACGACCATTTTTTCACTCTTTCTCTTCTTCTTTTTGCCTCACATCTTATAATCACTCTCCTTTTTTTTCTCTCCCCTTCCCTTTCTTCGATCCCTCATCCTTCTTTCCCCTTTCGTCATTCTACATCTGCATAAGCATCGATGCAGATATTGAGCGACTATTTCACCACAGATGCAAAGCGATGCCGATATAGATATCGAGTGACAACGAGGTAGATGCAAAGTGTCGACATATGCGCCGTATCTTCCTTTTTATCTTTTAACTCATTTTTTATCGTTGCTCTTCCTCCTCTTCTCCCGTAAGGAGTTATAAAAATTACTTTTCTATCCAATATTTTCATACCATTTTTGTACATGTTGTCACGCATCTTCTATCAGTAAACCTTAGAGTAAATGTGATTAATTATTTTTCTTTCATAATTATGAAATATTTAATATAAATATTTTAATTCTAAAGATCCGGATGTTAAACGAGGATAATATGTAATAAGCACTGGATTCGAGATACATGCACAACAACGAAATAGAGGTCGCGATCCGGAGGGTCTTCAGGGGTGGATGCGGCCTTCTGATCTCTTTCCAACTTCCTTGCCGCTGCTCTTTAAAGATGGCGATTTTATTACCCTCTCAGCAAGCATCGGTTCATTCATTGCCAAGAAAGGGAGAAGAGAGTGGCGAGCAGCGGAGGAATATTATAGCCTACAGGCTGCTGCTTACTACGCCTAGGAAGATGCAGGCGCCAAAGAAGCCAGGAGAGGTTATGATAGGCTGACTGTTCTTTGATTTGTCATGTTTGTTTTCTTGAATTGTTTCTTGCGTTGCGTTTCAAACCGCTTCCGCTTGCAGGTCTTCTGGCCCAAGACAGTTCTCAAGAAATGGCTAAATCTCAGAACCAATGACTCCGAGTTCAGCGCCGACGAAGGCAGCAACGATAGCGGTCTTGAAGAAGATGATGGAGAGTGCGGTGGTTGTGAGGCGAACGAGGGGAAGAGAGCGAGACGGTTTCAGACTGAGGCAAACGGTACGTTTTGTGGATCTTTTAGCTCCTCTTCCACTTCATGAGCGAAGGGTGCACAGTTTTTGGTCTGGTAAGCAGTGAACAAGATGGCCAGTCTTTGGTAATTTTCTGTCTTTCTTTCTTTCTTATCTTCACCGATAGAGACAGAACAAACAGTGAGTTATTTACACGGTAAAAGTTGGGAACAGTTTCGCCATTATTGAAGCACCACCACTCACCGGCCTACCGACGCCACTGAACAAAAGTCCTTTGCCTCGCTCGTGCCCCTAATGCCTTGGTGGTGCTACAAAAGCTGCCACTTCTTGTTCCTTTTCCTGCCCTCGAAATCTGACTAATCATATATTACCAGCTAGATAGTTATAATTGATGTTTCGATCCTTACTCTTTAAAATTTTAAATTAATATTTTTATAATTATAAAAGTAAAATATTTAAATCTATTTATCCTAACGATATCAGTTTTATCAACGAAAACATAAAAACAAAAGATAAAAAGATAATTTTAATATTTAGTGACAGACGATGTCGATAGTGATGGACGATGACATCACTAGCGTTGACGTTGATGTAGTTGCCCAGCCACCTCCAACAATGATAATGTCCATTCTTATTGTGATGCCGCCCACCTCTACGAGGAGCACGTTACCGACCTCATCGTCACCCGCCTAACATCGCTCTACATCTATATCAACACTAACATAGTTGTTGAGCAAATGGTGGTGACTGTCGCAGCATCTACAACGAAGATGGTGGTCGTCTTGCCACTGACCCATTAGGTGGATCCCAATCTCAGTCCAAAGTTGGGGTTGTTAGAGCTCCTATCACTCCCTCATTATCATGTTAATTCCAATACCATCTCTTATCGAGGGACTCTTTTGTCACTCTGCATTTATATTGACATCGACATAGTTATCAAACAACGAAAGGGTCACTCGACATTTGCGTTAGCGTTGATGCAGATATAGAGTGACGTGAGGCAGGCGATAATGAGGTTAGTGGCATGCTCTTCATGGAAGCAAGTGGCATCATAGTGAGAGCAAACCTTATCATCATCGAAGGTGGCCAGGCTACTACGTCGGTATTGACACCAACGATGATGCCATCTATTACCACTAATGTTATCCATCACTGAATGTTAAAATTATCATTTATCCGTTTTTATGTTTACGTCAATAAAACTAATATCGTTAGGATAAATAAATCGAGATGTTTAATTTTTGTAACTACAACGATGCCAATGTAACTTTTTAAAATATAAGGATGAAGATGTTAAAGATAATTAACAATAAGAGTAATCTATAATTAGCCCCACCAAATCTTCGAGGAGCTCATCAAGCATAGGTGTACTTGAACTTATGTTATCACTCATTCAGTATTACTTTCACGTTATTACTAATAGAAGGAGAAAATAAGTGTTAGTTAAGTGTTCCTTAGCCTGACCTAACCATCCAAGGTTTATCTTAGTGGTTGAGACTCATAAAGAGGCATTCCAATCCAAAACGACCTAATCTAAACTTTGTCTCACGTTTCTCTTTGCAATGAATCGAAAACTATGATGACCTTTCCAAATGAAACTTCCCACTTTGAAGATTGGTGTAGAGTTGATGATTTGTTATATTATTCCATCAATTTTTTCTTAAAGAAAACTTCCAAATAAGCCCTTCAAGCATAATCAATTCAACCCAAAACTCTAATCTTATTAGGTTGTAAGTCAAAACCCGTATATATAACTATATTCTAATTAGTTAATCTTTTTTCATCTCATACACTTGAATATTTTTAATAATATAAATATAAAAAAAAAGATTGATATGAAGAAGAGAAAAAAATGATAAAGAATCTTTCAAAGTTCATGGAGTCATTATTAAGTAACAATGTGACTACGAAAGTAAGTACAAAAAAAGAAGTGGATTGATATGTGAGAATACTTGTTGCCATCACACCTCCGCTCTATCCGCCATGATTGTCGTGTTATCTCCTTATGTTCTCTACCCATCAGCTCCATACTGTTTAACGTGATATCCCTCGCGTACTTCCTCTCTCCCGTGGGTAACTTAATGGCCTCCTGCTGCAGATGACAACCTCGAGAGCATCCCCTACAAGTTGAAGAGGAGGAACACGGAGACCCTTCGCGCACAGTATATTAACACCAAGGAACTCAGGCAAGTGTCTACTTGGTTATGTCATTTTTGGCAAACACTAGATTGGTCCTCGTTCTCGAGCATATTAGAGTTCCGTTCTCCTACGAGAGATTTGAAGCTTTTTGGGTTTTGGCTCGTCAGGGTCTGCATCGGGACATGGAATGTCGGGGGCCAATTTCCACCGGAGAACCTGGACGTATCAGAGTGGGTAGATATGGAGGAGCCTGCTGATATCTACGCACTCGGGTAAACCAGAACTTGTAGCTTAAATCAACCAAGCAGCAATTGATCTTAGTCTGCATATGTTACACTTGCCGGTGCAAGTCTTGACAACGTGATATTTAATGCCATTTTGCTTAGAATTAATTACATCAGCTGCACTAGTGATTATGCTTACGAGTTGTTTGAATCTTGTCGTGTATTATCGACTCCTTTTTTGTTTGTGTGTGTGCCTTTTGATGCTAAATCCCTGATCTCGATTTACATGTGTTTCTTAGACACGAATGTGGTGATCTTGATGTGAGATTTCTGATGCAGTATACAAGAAATTGTCCCCTTAAATGCGGGCAATATCTTTGGCGCCGAGGACAGTCGCCCAGTTACAAAATGGGAAGATCTCATTCGTGACACACTAAATAGGATTCGGCCCATCAAACCGAAGTACAAATGTTACAGCGATCCTCCTTCTCCATCCCGGTTCGAGACATCAGCAGATGCTACCATCACCATGGACGAACTGCTCTCTGAGACTGACAGTGACGACGATGAAGAACAACTTTTCAGTCATACTGGCAGCAACGTCGAGAACCCTACGAGTGCTGATGATTCGAAAAGCTCTCTGGATTCTAATTCTGATCATGCTGAATCAGACCCACCACAGGAACTTGATCCGACTAAGCCACCCACCACGAAGAGATTACAAAGGCTGAATCACTTCACTTTGTTAGATTATGATGTGAACTCAGCAACAACAACAACAACGACCCAGCAAAAGAAGCTGCTGAAGACTCTCAGCACCGCAGAGAGGATTGGGTTGATCTGGCCAGAACAGCCATTAGACTTGTTACCCGAGCATGCTTTAAACAAGGCATGTTCCTTTAGGTCAAATAAGTCTTTCAGAACTCACAATCCATTCAATCCGGTGCGTGGTGAGCTCAAGGAGTCATCAGAGATTGGTTTGGTTCCTGAGCTTGACTTGAACGTTGTCAGGTGTAGAAAGAAAAGACTGGCTTTTGTGAGGATAATAAGCAAACAAATGGTCGGAATCTACCTCTCATTATGGGTCCGCCGCAGCCTGAGGAAGCACATCCGCAACTTGAAGGTGTCTACTGTCGGTGTGGGTGTAATGGGTTACATCGGCAACAAAGTAAGTTTCCTCTCCTATCTTGACTGTGTTGAGATTAGAATAAGTTCCCTCTGTAGAATTTTTGTGTACTTCGATTCAGCATAGACAAATTTTAAATATTATTTTTTTATAAAAGAAAAGTAATTTCATTAGATGTCAAACTGTTCTGGAAACAAAAGTTAGAGGCTGTAATTGTCTAACAAAATCACCTTCCCAGAAGGCTACATGGTTAGTCACCATGCCCCAATTAGCTACCCTATATGTCGAATCATTAAGATTTCAGTGTATAGGTTGAAACTCGATAATATTGACCTCCTTCACCAACTTTACCATGTCACTGAATAGGTTCCAAAGGTAGAAGAAGAAGACACATGTCTCTGATAATAGATAGAATTGTGCTATCACACTATCTGACCCGATCAATTGGGCTTTACTGCATATGAGGTGTAGCCCAATGATGGTCACGCCAATGATAAATTATGTAAGTTCTGATTCCATCCATATGTAGTTTTTTTTTCTTCGCGACCCTTATTATGCTTTATTACTATGTCGATTCTAATATCAAAATATAGGCTAACTAGCTTATCAACTTTATTGAACCTAAATCACTTATCAAAATATTTTGGATGATAGTAATAATAATATATTCATTAGAATCTTACGAGTCAATGTTAGTTTTATCCATTTTCGATGTAGGATTAATCATTATAAGTTACGATAATGATAATCATTTTTGTTAATCCATGTTTAGCATACGATAATAGTTATTATTGTCCTAAACTAAATATTGTTGCTGATGTTTATTACCTGTATGGAGTTATCGTCAATAATCATGCAAGTGAGTTTGAGACATGTACTGTATCCTGAACACAGATCGTCACTATGACATTCATGTAATGAGCTGGATAAATAATTGCGTGCTGCAGCAGCATATATACAATCTGTTGATTACTTCGAATATGATGCAGGGCTCCATATCAGTCAGCATGTCAGTCTATCAAACGCTCTTTTGCTTCATATGTAGCCACCTATCGTCAGGTCAACAAAGTGGGGACGAACTCCGAAGGAATGCAGATGTGCAAGAAATCCATCGCAGAACCCAGTTTAGCAAGGTTGCTCGTATGGGAATGCCCCAAACAATCCATGACCATGAGTGAGTTGAAACTCTCTTATCTTTCTCCGATTTGATCTTTGATCTGATACTGTTTCTCAACTCCGAGATCTTATTTTCACAGAAGAATTTTCTGGCTGGGAGATCTAAACTACCGCATCGACTTGTCATTTGAGAGAACACACGAACTTATTGCCAGCAAAAATTGGAGTATGTTGGAAGGAAGGGACCAGGTAGTGTAACATTGGATAACGGAACCCATTGTTCTTGTCTTTGCTGTCTACTATGATTTCTCTGGTTGGAAAGGGCAATTCCAAACCCCAGATGACGACGCTGTACGTGTTTTGACAATGTGCAGCATGCATTTCTTACATGATAAGTGCAGAACTCTTTGCATAGTACATGAAATGACTTCTGCCGATACCCTATTCCGTGGCAGCTGAAGCGGGAGCTGAAGAAAGGACGCGCTTTTGATGGGTGGTCAGAGGGTGCAATAGACTTTCCACCAACCTACAAGTACGAGTTCAACTCCACAACCTACGTCGGACACGACCACAGGGGAGGAAGGAGAAATCCAGCTTGGTATGTATGAGCTTATAATTCTCATCGGTGACGACATGCCTGTACGCATGAGTCTTTTATTTCAGCTTCTACTTGTTTTCGGTGATGGGTGATATGGATGAGAGTTGTGACTAAGTACCGTTGCCACCTCAGGTGCGACCGCATTCTTTCGTTCGGAAAGGGTGTGAGGCTTCTGAGCTACAGAAGATCCGAACTGAAGCTTTCAGATCACCGTCCTGTCACCGCCATTTTCGTGGCTGAGGTTGAGGTATTCTGTCACAGAAAACTGCAGAAGGCTCTGAGTCTAACAGATGCAGAGGTAGAAGATGGACAAACGTTGCCGGATTTGGATTTCAATCATGAGATGGGCCATCCAGTCCCAGGGGAAGTGAGTTGTGTATTCTACCATAACAAGCATTCTTTCATTTAGTTACTGTCACCCCTTATTTTAGCTAAACCAATAAAACACCACAAAGAACGCATGGTGAAGCATGATCTAGTTAATTTAATGAGCCTGGAATTATAAATGGATAATTTTTTTTAACCGTTTATTCAGGATGTCATATAGAATGTCGATAGAAATATAAAAAAAAAATTAACTAATTCAAATATTTAATTTATCTTGTCGAGTGTGTCGCGTGTGTCCGCGACGTAATCTTACACACGCGAAATAGGACCTCGATTGTCTCCGGATCAATATTCATATCAAACAACTAATATATAAATTAATACTTGATTATCATGTTCAAAAACTTATATTTAATAATAGTCCAAGAAAACTTCAAATATTTCTGGATCAATACTTGGAGAATAAACTTGCTTGAAGGTTAAGGAATTCAAATACGAAAACAAATGAGTAAATATTCACACTTCTCTTTGGTTAACTATAGCTCATTTACAACAATCCTTCTGCAAGGAATGCAACAATCTCTGATGGTCATCGACTCCAGTACTTATGCAAAGAATGCAACAATCCTTTCATACACGAGGCTGCGTTGACACTGCCCTTGAGCGACGATCACAGATCCTGTCTTCCAAGATTACAGTATCATGTTACAACGTTCTTGTCAGAGTCATGCAAATTGAACAAAAGTTAATTTCTCGTCTCTGTTGACATTATAATGCCTCATTCTTATCTATTGGAATCTTCCTTCCTCCACATCAAGATGGGTTAGGACAAACGTTGATCCTTATTACATATTCGGGAAGAATCCATAGCAATATCCTCCCAGTAAAAAGAAATTAATGACAATTCTGTTCTTCCAGTACAAATAATGACAAAAACGATATTAGGAACTCAGGTATCAAACACTGGATTCCTCGGCTCCACCCAGAATCAGCTTTTATCGTGCACAATGTTCTTGGATAAAGCTATATTGCATTGTGCATCACAAAATTGCATGATACAACGGTTTCATATACAGCAAATTTGCTTTACATCAGAAGCAGACCATCAGCAACCCCAATAGTATCTTCTGATTTTAAAATATATATATATATGTTCCACATTGACCACTTACAATGCTCATATATCTTTGCCAAAAGAATACCAATCACTCAATAAGCATTTACATTCGAAAAACAAGGTCAAAAAAATAACCTCTACTTGCTCTTCAGACCACCAGAGTAATGAGCACTCAAATCTAATGCCAGCGCATGTCAACACAACCGTTCGGCCATGATGCCCAATCTCGAGAAGAATATCCACGAAAATCTCATGTGAAAGAATTCTACATAAGGGGTAAGTAAGCCCCGCCATGACCCCTCCTCAAGATAAGGGGCCCAGCATTCTCTGGAACCTTATCCATCACCTTCATGCATGCATTAGTCACATCCAGAAATCCTGTTGCTGTCGTTGCCAACTGCATCCTCAGTCTCAGGTCTCTTGTCCTCTTCAGCAGGGTTCTGAATGACCTGCCTAAATGCTTAATCCACTCAGCAGGCAGCCCTCCTGGAGAGAGCCACACAGAAAAATGAGATTGATCCCCTCTGGCTGCAACCTCACTCCGGTAGTACCTTGCCAGCTCTAGAAGCATCGTTGGCTGTAATGGAAGAACTGCTACAAACTCCGCCACAAACTGTTCAATTAGGTCAGGTTTCAACATCTGGTTCCATAGTACTGGAGCCCACTCACTGGGCTGGTTTAGTTTGTATGCTTCTGCCACAATTAGGGCCTCCTGAAAACGAGACTGCTCTACAAGCACCCTACGAGCCTTGGTTTCTGGGAGTGCAATCCAGTTGATGTCAGGGATCCTGATCTGAAGGGAGAGGAGGGAAGCTTGGGCGCAAGCATTATGAGTTTTCTGCCCTGCATCAATACCGGAAAGGACTTCAGCAGCCTCGATATAATGGCACATGGCATCAAGCAGGTATTCAGTTCGAAGATCCTTGTCACGACAAGAGAGCCACTGCTGCATGTACTGCAAGGATCGAGACTCAAGAAGCGAAGCTGTCTCATGCTTCATGTCAAAATGGTTATAGACCTGTATGAGAAAAGGAGAAAATTACTGGAAACATTCTCTATATTTCCGCTCTGCACACTTCCACAAAACAGTTAAGAAAAGCTTATTTTAAATGGCTAAGATGCAACATGTAGTATTCAGAAGTGTAAAGCCACACCAGTTGAAGGTTGGTGCAAATGGCGACCGACAAACCTAATAAAAAAAAATAATCAGATAATCCTTGTAATTTATAGTTATAATAACCTGAAATGTTTCAACCAAGATTTACAATAACATCCAATTGTTTGGTTCAAGGGATATTTACTGATCCAACTGATTAACACGTGGACTAAGGTAAACTGGATGGTTCCGCTATAAGATTTCGACCATCTGGGACAGGGCTTCTGTCGCCCGATATGGCTTGTACAGGGCAGTAAACTTTTTTTTTATTTTTAGCCCTTCTTCTGGATTCTTTTTTGAAACTCAGTACGTACAGGCAATACCAACATATGCCAGTACGAATCCAGTACCCAAAACGAAAATAGTTGGCTTCAACTTTTTTCAGCCACCTTCAATAGGTGTTTTTATGATCATGGACCATGTGAAAAATCATAATACGAGATCAAAGGCATTAAGAATAACATGCAACTGTATAGCATACCAGTATTGTTTCTATCCATAAAAATATGACAAGCATTATATTGATAAAATTTCTTTTATAATGAAAACACATCAGAAACAAATAATATAAAGTGACAAATTTGTTGTGCCCGGATTTGTTTCATAGAAATAATTACCAGATCCACCAATCCTCGACAAATCATATTATCAAGGATAAATCATAAAAGAGCCATGATTCAATTACTTCTGGAGAAACATCAAATCACTGATAAAGAGGGACTCATACTAACCATGGCAAATGCATCAAGGTCATGCGGATTAAATAGCTTTAGTGATGTAAGAACAGCCATTCTGAATCCTCTGACTGCGGCAGCTGTGCCAGTGGCCATTTCTGCAGTAGAATACTTCTGAAGTAGCAGAACAAGCTGGCCATTCTCTATGAGGATGTTTAAAATGAAATTCAAGGCATGGAAATTGCTGACTCCAGTAACAAGGCGAGCCAAACAAGAAAAATCTCCCTCCAAGACATATGATTCAACTCTATTTGCAGCAAGGGTCACAAGAACATCAACTCCATCTAGGCAGGCAGAAGACTTGTAGAAGTGATGTGAAAGTATAAGGAGTTCAACCTGCAAAACCATTTCAGTTTTCTTTTTGAGAAAAAAGGCTAAAATGTAACGAGTAATTTACCAATGAACATGTTGAACAGTAAAAGAAACAGTTAATTGAAGATATTTGTAAGTAGGTATCATAGAGCATCATACTATCCATCCTAAAATGAGGTGAAACTCGCAAGGGGCCCTTGCTCATCCTGATAAACTTCTGAGAAACAGATTCCTTGCCTCATGAAATGTAATGAGAAACAAACATTACAGGACATCTAAATCAACTTTGTTGGAAAATATCAGTAGGGTTTGGCTGCATATCACCTAGATTTTAAAATATACTCATATGTTTCTAATTGTCAGATATTTTTAAAAAGTCAAAATTTCAGCAATACATAAAATCAATGCTGTGCATAAGGTTTCATTCGGACAAGATATAAATACTCAAAAAATAAAATAAAATAAAATAAAATAAAAATTTCAAATTAGATTTTAAATCTTCAGCTACAAAATATTTATAAAAAATCTATTTATATCAAACACCACCTATGACAATAAGAAAAGGGTGTACCCAATTGACAAGGCTCCTGCCAATGTGAGGTCTGAGGAGAATCAATGTACGCAGCCTTACCTATGACAATATAATTTTATTTTGGCTTGATGATAACAGGTATAATGTATAAGCCATCCCCAGAATTTACCTAGAAAGAGATTTAATACTAATGTGCAGCCTTTGACATAGGTAGTTTCACCATCTAACAGTCTGCAATGTCTTGTATCTTGTCCATCTTTTGCTGTCTTAAATATTTTAACCCTATACGTGCAAGATATCAATATTTTAGAGATATTAGCTTCATTGACATGTATATCCATGCAACAGATATATAACATCTATGTAGACCTATCTCAACTTTTGAAATTCAACATGTCAGGTAGCTCGTTCTGCGTCACTGTGATAACCACATCCCTGTTGACCATATACATACTGATATAATCTATCATTTAGCATCAATATATGTGGTATATGTTATGATCTGCAAGCAATGTATACACTAAATGATACCTGCTTTCTGTGAAAGGCAACTGTCATACAGATCTCTAGTTTGTGTGACTGTTATTTGAAGATATGCATAACTACTTCAGAAACATATAAGAAACTATTTTCCATCAGTGATGAGTAGTAAAGGTCAAATAAGGCCTGTAGCAAGCTTAGCATGCACAAAACTCCACAAAGAATGAACCCAAACATGAGAAGAATGCATAGAAGGTGGTGTATCTGGTTTGTGATCACATTGAATCAAGAATGCAATACCTCACAAGCATGTGGTATTTCTTGTCCTGTCATTACTAGACGCATGAGTGCATGGCCAATTTCTGGTTCTGAAGGACAAAGTTGTGCCCACTTCAAAAAATCAGCAAATCTCCACAAAAGAGGTGCAGGGCCTTCTTCCTTTTGAGAATCCATGTACCCACCACGATGTGCAGCCAATAGCCCCTGTGTCCAAAAATTAATTTTAAGAAAGATGTCACGATAAAAGTAAAGCATCAATGTTCATATCTGTCAAAACAGAAAGCATGCCTTTAGAAAAGATTCAGCAAGAATACGCGCAATACTGGGTGCAGGAATTGTGTGAGTCTGCACCAAGAGTTTGGCTTCCTCAAGAGAATCTTGTGCTTTGAGGGAAAGCAATTGCAGCAAATCGATAGGTTTTTTGTCAAATGCTTCAGAAAAAGGGATGCCTAATACTTTTGCAGATTTGACAACAGCAATTATTCTCCGGCACAACCCACGCCCAGAACCTTCATTGCACTTCATAGCTAAGAACTCCAAAGCCTGTAATTTAATAACAAAAATGATAAGAAATATCTAACACGACAACTGTATATCAAATCTAAGATTGAACCATTCTTGTTCTCTTAAGCCAGTAACAGCTATGCAATTTAAACAAATGACAATCAGATCGGTGCCATTATCAAACCTGTAATGGTTCAATTATGTGATCGCTGATTGACACTCCAGCTGAAACAATAACTGCAAGGATCTCTGGATCAATAATTGTATCACTAAGCTCTCCATTGTTATTGGAAGATGATAAGATAGCAACCTTCAGAGCACAATCAACAAGGGCAAGTTCCACTGGCACATGTGATGGAGACAGTTTCTGTTGAAGCTGTTTAGTAGCTGTTATCTGTCCAAACTCCAATAAAGAAAGAACAGCCTTCTCCACTTCTGCAGGTTGTACTCTTTTTTCCCATGCTGAAATAGATGTTTCTATATTCATGCTTTCTTCTTGTGATAGCATAGATTTAGACAGTTCGCCATTGTTCTTAGGCTGATAAGAAGAGTCAGAGTAATCATCAGAATCATTATTACTTTCCAGATTATCTATCACAGACCGTCTTAATGGAAGGTTAATTTTGGTCCTTCTCTTCATCCTTGCACTGCTCACTGCAGCTGCTATACTGTTAGATTCTGAGGTATGTGAATTTCGGTTATTTAGGAAGGTAATTTCCCTTGTACCATTTCTATCACTAACTTTCGTCAACATTGCATTTATATGATTATCCATTTTCGTAATGATACTTGCAGTCTGTTCTATAATGCTGGTAGAACTTCCACCCACCAGATTCTGAACAGAGCTGAGTGATGTAAAGTCACGTTCAGCCTTAAACTGAGCTTCTGATTCTACAGCTAAGAGCCACACTCTAGTTTCGATCTCTCGTAGAATATGCAAAGGATAAACCCTGTGCAGAAGCACAAAAACTTAACCAAGAAAAAAGCAAATGGACTGCTGTCATATATACTTATAAAAAATAACTTACGGTGGAGAATGTGTAATTGTTCCACTTAGCCACTGCAGTGAAAGTAGAAGCATCTCATGTAGTTCTCTTGCTGGAATTTCTTTCTCAACAGCTTCCGCATGTTTAAGGAAAAACAATCCTGCCTGAAAAGAAACCCCATTAAATATCACCAAGGATGAGCATAAAATGATATCAGTGAGTGCATTTTCAAACATGTCCACTAATTTACAAAAGGCCGACCTGCAAAGGTGGAAACGAAAATCTCAGGAAAAGTGTCTGACAATGGTTCCATAGAGCAGCTCTTTCCTCTGGAACATCCCATAGGAACTCCTTCCACTCTGCCACCATTGCTTCAGCCTGCAAAAGTTGAACTCCAATATGAAAAACATTATATATAGTGCATCAGAGCAAGTTCAATCTCAGTAATCTGGAAAAGAAACTAAAGAATCAAAATGAATTTATATAAACACTTGGTTTGGCCTATAAATAGCCCAAATAAAGCCTATATCAAGTCCAATAGCCATTCGACTAAAATAACAACTACATTAATTAGATTCAAAATATGACAGCATTACTCTTACAATATGAAGATGATACAAATAAATAATTATATAGCAAGGCCATACTATGATGGTTGCTCAATTATGAGGAACTTATTGGAGTGAAGCAAACACTTTAAAATGTCAAAACTAAACAAAGGTTGCAGTGTTTCAGGTGCATCAGAACTGCCCACCTGACAATATAGAGATCTAATGGAAACAGCAATCTGTAGTGACGTACTAAGATTCTAAATCTCGTAAAACATAATAGAGCACAGATGATAAATTCAGTTAGAAAAAGAAGGAAACTGTTAATATATTGAATGATAGTCAGTTAATAGGTGTTAAGAGTAAGAAAGCTTTATATACCAGTCCAACCCATCATCAACTACTTCTGTGGGACTATTCATTGGGCATGACATGACTTTTTTGTCACAATGATAAATGGGATGTGCTGATGGCATTAAGCATATAACTGATGACTGATGTGGGTATCGGTAGTGACAATCCAACAATTGGTTAGCGTAAACGCCTTGATCCCTGGAACTATGGTCAACACTCAAGCAGTACTACTTGATGATAAGGATTTTCACAAAATTTTGGCATGTTATAGATACTGAACAATGTCCGAAAAGGAACTTCACCGATAACTGTAAGTTTCAGGCACATCTCAGATGTCAACACATTTGATTTAACTACAAATCAAATCATTTCCAGAATTATCATGCCCATCGAAATAACTAAATAAGAAGTACCTGTGCTTCAGTAACATGGTGACTGGCAGACTTCCAAGATGCACCACTTGATTCTAGCTGCCTAGCCCAATTTCGTGCTTGTTCCCAACAACCATTATTCTCCAATGCTGTTAAAAGAGATCCATCATCAAGGATCTCATCCCCTAAGTATACATCATCATCCTTGCGAAGAGAGGGTTCAGCTAAATTTATTTTCCAATAGAGTCTACGAAAGTATGCTGAAGCAGAACCTCCATCGGCAAAATCAGCTCCCGCAAGAAGTTTCAATAAACACCTTTTCTCATAAGCAGACGGACATCTTGCCAACACTGCATCTGCAGCTTTTACAGATATGGAACTAATCCATGATGCTTTAACCAGACCATCTCTTGCCATGTTCAGCATATGAAATGGTTCTTCCTTCATTCTAGTGGAAAATGATGCCAGATGCGCTGAAGCTTCAGAAAGTCGCATTTGAGAAAATGCCTGACAATTATCATTACAAAGAACCATGGAAAAAAATAGTTTACTTAAACTGTGCATACAGTTATTGCAATGATTAAAAACACCAAATTGGACTAAAGTTGACTGTAATCTAATGGTAAGAGTTTATGATACCCATATACCTGAAGGGATCGTATGAAGGGAAGAAGAGCACATGAAGGTAGAAATATGTCAAATGCTCTTAGCAAAGGAAGAAATAGATGCTGTTCACAAAGAACAGCTACCATATTTGAAAGAGAAGCAAGCACTTCGTCAGGACCATTGGGAACTTTTGGCTGTTCAAGAGCCATTTTTTTCATTTCTTCCTTGGAAATTTCTTCAGAGACAAAAGCCACAGAAGAGCTTGTTGTAATAGTAATGTCAGATGATGCACCCATCAAGGAGTTCACTGACATGGTTTCCACTCGACATCTTCTTTTTGCATTCCCCCTATTATAATGGAATGCAAAGTTTCTGCTTCCACTTGGTAAGGAATTTGTAGACTTAACAGCAGCTCCAACACCTGCTACGATTTTTGAATAAACATCGTCCATCTTGATGCATGAAGTCTCTCTAAAAAAGAATTAATGGCAGCTAATGAGCATATATTGAAGAAAATTGGAAATTTATTTGATCATGAAAATGGTTGTATCAGTGATGAACCTCTATTATTAAAAAATCATGATAATAAAATAAAGTCATCGCGACCTGCTCGAAGAAACATCATTACCTCACAGCTGTAATCTCAAGCCAAACTGTTAGGCATGAAAGTGGAGACACATCAGAGAAACATGAAGCAATTATTGCCAACAGAGACCAATGTAAGTCTTTTGCTTTTGATAGAAGGGCCTCCCCAGGATTTTTTTGCTTCTCACAGTCGGCAAGAATAACAAAAAGTTCTATAGGAACTGCAGTGTTATTATCAGAAATGAAAGAATTGCCCCTACTACTTCCCGGAGTTGCAGTTGTTGAAGAGTTGGTTTTAGTTCTTGTTGATTGGATGCTTTTTAGAACTGTTAATATGTGAGTCTTCAGTCGCGAATCATTGAAGTCGGCTGCCTGAGAAATATAAAAGTTACAAGATCAGAAGAAAGAAGGATAAATACCCATGGTCACTTTACATGAACATCTTTAATAATTAGCGTAAATTATGTACGAAAATAAATTGAACTTACAGCCTGAATGATCACATCCATAGCAAATCCCCCCAACTGAGCTTCTGTTAGGAAACCAACCTACGAAAAATGCAATGGCATTGGATTTTTATGATTCGAAGATCCACAATTTCATACCAACAGTCCAAAAAGATAAAGAAAAGAAAAATAGAGTACCCAATCATTGTCTTTAGCCAGTAAAGAAATATATCGGGTGCTCAGTGGAAGATGATGCATCTGACAGAACCTTGTAACTAGGCTCCACTGCTGACTGGATTCCTTTTGCCTAGACCGGAACTCAAGCCCATCACCACTGCCACTTAGTAGCCATGAGCCACATGTACTTCCTTCAGTTGATAATGGCAGGCTTGCCTTTTCGAGATGGTGTAACACAGTCATAAGGGCTAGAGATGGTTTATCTTTGAAATCACTAAAAGGAACATCGCTTTTCTTAGTAATATTGAGATGATCATGGTGTATATAATCATCGGCTAATGCTCGAGCTAGAGAAACAGTAAAATGACCTCCATGAGATACTGCATAAAATGCTGAACTCTTTGGCGACACATGATCATAACGTGCATTCTGCTCAACTGAGTTGTTATAATAAGAAGAAATTTGCCTTAATGCAGCAATATCCACACGAAGTATGCTGGCAGATAGGCCACATAACTCTAAGAAGAAACAGCAAGAAGAAACCAAAACATGATCTTCAAAGTTCATTATAGCTAGTGGGGGAACCTGAAAATGATAAACATTGAGATCTTCATGATATTAATATATTAAGCCAGAAAACAATCAGAAATGGAGGATAATTAAATTTTCAATTGCATGTCTAGTAATAATGGTACATCCATGATACTTTTGGAGGATATTTTTCACCCTTCATGAGGCTGAGCTAGATGATAAAACACATTGATAACATTATCAAAAGCTAAATGTATTTTCAACTATAGCTAACTCCTTGTATATGGTAAAATGTCAAATACGCAGAAAATGATCACTCTTAAGGTTAAGTTACAGAGTATTCTAATTAGTTTTCAATAAAGGTAAAGTAGAAAAGCATCCATACAGTTTTGAGGATTGAACTTTCGCCTTCAGTTAGAGGTGAAAGAATTGCTTGCATGTCTGACTGTATATTAGGTTTTCCAGATATTTGTTGGCGTGGATTGGCTGATTTCAAATTTAGAGTTCTTGCTCCAAGAAGATGGTTGAAAGCTGCCAATGCTCGCCCACGATGCAGATGGTGCTCAACTCCAAAGCCCTTCTCCTGAAATACAAAAAAACAAAACAAAATCAAGATATATCTAGCCCTGATAGCTTGGAAAGAACTTTAAAGACCTAAGACAGTATGGCATTCAAATCGAATCTTAAGCATCATTCATAAGCATGGCTGTGTTTCTGTTGCCAAAGGCTGCTTCTGACTATATATGCTAGTTTATCTATGAAAAGACCCATCAGACATGCTATAAAGGCTGGAAAAAGAACATATACAAAGAAAACCACAGTTGTAATGAGAAAACTACAAATATTCTTTTAAGTTTTGGCTAAAAGACTAAAACGATACTTATTCTCATATGAGAGCACAGCACCTCAAATAGGTGCCACTGCATGGACCGAGGTATTTCTCGTCAAAGATCAATACCAATTCTGATGCAGATCAACAAGGTTAGGGTTTTTTCTTAACTTTTCCATTCTTTTTCTTTTGAAGCTGGAGGCATTCTGGCTCCACCAACTGTTCACAGAGGTATACAGCCATGTAACCTTCCAGCCACCAGTCAGCTTGGATGGTGGATCGGACAATAAATGCATTGCATAAAAGAGTTATTTATGGTATATCATTATAAATTACAGAATTGACCTTCATCTGAAACAGGCTCAGACAAACAGAATTCATTGAATGCTATGAGAATAAGCCTGATTTAACGTGCTAATATTTCGGCAGAACCAATTTTCCTGCATAGCATATAGATTACAACTACATCTTAGTAAAAACTGCAAAGCTACTCAGTAATACTAATTTGATATTTTGTTATTTATTTAACATACATTGTGACAGAAAGGTTGTTGCAGTTGCCCCATATTTTTATGGCAGGGTTCATCATTATATCAAAAATGAAGGTACCATCAGGAGTGATACCAGCCATTAGTTTCAAATTTTAATAATAACATTCAGTATGGATGGGTATTTACCAGTCATATAGCTCAATATTGATTCACAACCATTCATCTTTTTTCTTTTTTATTAAATGATACTATGTGGTTGCTAAAAATGGTACCAGACTATAATTTAAATCCTTCATCAACTACCTATTTTTGCCTGCAAGAACACATGAAATAAAGATATTTGATAACTACTACTACTCATCTATCTCTCTCATAAAAGACTAGTTTAACAAACAAATACATAAATTGCCTGTTGTTAACAAGAGACAAGTAAAAACTGCATTTCATTTACACCTACTAATGAGTCAACTGATTTATGAAGAATTAAAGTTCTCTTATCTACAATTAAAATTTTAGTTAGAGTAGACTACCTTATAGGTGTCGGCAAAATGTCCAACACCGATACTCTGATATGACAATTTTCTATAAGACAATATAGAATATGACAAGATATACAGTAAGAAAAAATTTAAATGAAACGTTTCCACTAGATCTTGGCATACACCTAGGCTTCTATGTTAGAATGTTTGCCTCTACCATGCGCTTCTCTAGTCAAAAAGAAGAGAACAAGATTCTGGAAGGTATTAACTAGAAGTCTAAATTATGAAATAAAGCTAGAAGAGTGACATATAAAATAAGCTGACTTTATTGTGATAAAAAATAAAAAGATCAGCCAAGCTCTTGGAGGTTCCCAATTTTGTAATGTCTCATACATATAGAGCTACTACTACTAGTGTCCGAAATTTCAATCTAAGTTAGATTTTTAACTAGTCTAGATATCTAATATCTCTTAAATGAAAGATAATCAAGCAATCTCATGCTACAACATTGTGCCATAGTACCTATCACAACATGGCTCGATGAGACAATTCAGTCATTAACTTGTTAAATCCTGAACCACTAGCCCAAAATTTTAAGCCCAAATTGATGGTAGTAGTTCTATCTATCCCTCGTAAATTCATTCCAGTCTTATCCAACTTCCAACATAGGATTAAATTGGGATATTACAATCTTCCCTACTTAAGGTATGACGTCCTCAAAATACATCCAAATTAATGGTAGTAGTTCTATATATCCCTTGTAAACTCATCAAGTCCTTTCTGACTTCCAATATGGGATTACAATCTCCCTACTTAAGGGTCTGACATCCTTGTGAAGGAATAATATAAACCAGAAATAAATCCAAGATCAATGTGAATGGAAGTATTTCTTGGATGGTAAGTAATGGATTATCACTTGGATGACAAGATTGTTAGAGGGATAAGGAATTCAAATATTAAAAGAATTCTTTTGCGTTTATGTCAATGAAAGTTTATGTATTTTTGGGTTATTAGCTGGAGAATAAAATGTTTTGGAGCACACAGAATTCATATACTGAAACAAATCCTTGTATATCCTCTCTCTATTTAACTCTCAAGATCAGGAAACCTACTTACAAGTTACAACATTCACTTCCTCTTACAATTCACCTCTTTAAATTTCACCGGAGCCATGTCTATTCCATGTCATATATCCACTTACGAATCCTTGTATAGCCACTTTCTTTTACAACATCCACAATCTATTCCATGTCGATTGTGTCTCGATAAAGCTCCACAGTCTATTCCATATTGGCAGTGTCGCAATAACGGAGGGATTACATATATCCCATATCACAATATCGGAAAATATATACTTGAATCCTAACAACCAGCATTTTCATTTCAGACAAATCTCATATGAAGTCAAGTCCTTTCACGCAAGAAATGAAACAATCCTTTCATGCACGAAAGGATGCTGGAGCAGCCTTATAAAAGGATTGGTACAAATCCTGCAGAAGTACTTGAGTTGGATTGTCTGAAATGGATAAGTTATCGCTGGGATGCATATATAATGTTTTCTCATATTATTACATGGAATTCATGCAATATTTCTGATACCAAGATGCGGCCAGTATGGAATAGCCTTTAGCTCCATTGAGTATTAGAGAAGAGAGGAATTATAAGAGAGTGGATGTCGTAAGCAAGGAACATTGTACCGTGCCTCTAGGCTGTTTCGGTCACAGTTGAGAATCTTCAGATGGGTACGTACTGATCAATACATGTCGATACACGGTACATACCAAAGAGGAGGAAGGAGGAAGAGGAGGGAAGAACAGGAACCAGTGGAGGAAGAAGAGGAGTTAGGAAAGGAGAAAAGGAGGGAATGTACCCGAAACGACAGCAAGCAACAATGGCTTAACATTGGGTTCCATCCACTCCATAACACAATAGCTTATTATCCCATAGGGTAATACCAAGTAAGCTAACATTCTTAGCTTGTTCATCTTCAATAAACTTTCACAGAATGTATGATATGAGAATTTATAAACTTCAATAAAATTGTAAGATAAAATAAGGCTAAAGTCATGACTTTAAATCTGTTATTTCTCAGACAAATGATCTAAAAATTAACGAACCTAAAGTCAACTTTCAATTTTGTAACCATTAAAAGGACCTCTAAAAATATCTCCAAGCATCTCTAAAATATCCACAAAGAACCTGCTTATTGAAAAGCTGATAACCAAATGAAGTATATGTCAAGCATATATTGAGTATCACATGAGAATCGATGCCTGAGATGTATCCAGTACTGGTAAAAAACTTAAAGTTCCATTCTTTAAAAAGAGATTCAAGAGAAAGATTTTGGAGGATATTAGGGAAGTACAAGAAGGAAAAATGGAACATGGCTTAGTCTCAATATTCAGTACAATAAAACCTCACATATATATTTACACATACTATATATAAATAAGACCGCTTATATAGTTAGTTATAAACTCTAATACCTTCAAACTTTATATAGAACAATTGTGAGAACAGCATCTGCTTTCCTATCAGGTAGGTCTTAACCATTCATAATGATGAAAATTAATGAACTACTTGTATGGAGCACAAGGTCAATGCTTGAATCCCAGCTGATCCATTCATCACGGCCAATAAAATGGGCATACTATTCAGGTATAAAGATCCAGACTGAAGGCAAAGATTGATGAAAAAGGCCATTTTTACCAGTTAGTTCCATGTCTCATGACCAACAGAATGGCATGGCACTTCATAGCATGACATGGTAGCATCTTGCAACCGAGTTAATTAATACAAGAAACCATTAAAATTTGTCAATGTCAAAAGCCATGTGGGCCCTAGAATTTTAAGAAAAGAAAGTATATTACCAATGATGTAATATAGTTTTCTATCACACTATTTCTATATGATAATTTTTTTATCAGAATTTATATATGTAGTTAAAGGCTGACAACAAAACAAATATACATTATTTTCTTTGTTTCCCTGAATGGTACCAGCTGGTATCACCAGCATATTGGAACTATTGTATTGGTCCAACTGATAGACCGAGATGGGATATGATAACTTGCTTCCTTATTCCTTGTAAACCCATTAATGAATAACTGGTCAGTCAAATAGTGAAAGAAATCAATGTCAAAAGAGATAAAGTGCATATCCTCTTTGTGCTAGAATTTAACAGCATGAAGAATTTAGGTCATGCAATCAAATGATCATATTATCCACAGTATAAACTTTATGATCCTACCCCAGATCTTATGGCCCTTGAATTCAGTCCAAAGACATCCCAGATCACTTAGGTCCTTTTTTTTGTCCAGATCACAGATGCAAGTACTTTACAACAATTGTGTTACTTCAACATTACTCCTACTTTCTCAATATCAGACTACTGGATGACTTTACCAAAGCAAAATATTCTAAACAAAGTAGCACTTGTGGATCTAAGCATGTAGTCATCTCTCATGCATATTAAACACATACATCTATACAACATATGTATCAATTACAACATAAGTTGTCATTTCATAAAATACCTCAACTGAAGAATAAAGTTCCTCTTCAATGCTTTTTTGGATGGACGCTTCCCAAGATACAGCACTAAGCCCACCATTCCAATTTGCATTTACAGCTCGAGTGTCCATGAAGAGAAAGGGTTCTATATCAGTCCCAAAATCTGATAATGACTGCCATCCAATAGGACCCTGATGATGTGAAATTTAATCAGTCTATGTAAGAGGAGAAATGGATGGACAGAAATATGCATATTCTAAGAAGATTGTAAGATGGAAAAAAACTACATGCCATAGCTAAGACCTAATGTTATTAACAGGAAAAAAAATTATACATCCTTTTGTTGGACAACACATGAATATGACTTATACTCAAAATGATACATAGACGGAGAGAAACTACTTGCAACGTAAAAAATGGAGTCAGAAAAAAAAAACAATAATATATTGTCTCTGGAAAAATTACAACTTTGTTACATGGTTCATCAAATAGACGTCTCAACAGTCTAAAGAGCATTATTTAGATACCAGAGCCATGGTGTTTCAGAGTCAACACATGACAAACATGAAAGTTCAAGCAATATTTACATAATAAATAATTAATATCAAAGGGAGAGACAAAAATTTACATAATAAATGTAAAAGCCAATAGCTAAGGATATGAAGGGTTCGAGGTTTCAAAGACCAGTTGGACCAATATGCAAGAATCACCATTTCAGGTACTGGACCCATTTCGGTGATCTATCGAACTGGTACATACCGATCAGTACTAGTATACCAACACATGGTATATTGGTACATTACAGTGCTTCGAAGAGGAAAAAAGAGAGGAAGAAGAGGAAGGGTCAGTGGAGGAACATAGGAGGAAGGAAGAAGGAAGAAGGAAGAAGAGGAAATAGTGGAGGAAGAAAGAAATGGTGGAGGAGAAAGAAAAAGGAAGAAGAGGAGAAAAGATGGGAGCACACCTAGGAAGAAGGAATGCCACAACAAAGCAATACTAGTGGCAACGGCAATGTCAGCAGCATTGAACACGAGAATAGAGCTTGCGTTCATGAGCTCTAATTTCTATTTTAGATTTTTTCCTTTTTTTAATGCCAAGTTGAATGGCTTCATCGCTATTTTTGATTTTTTATTATTTTTATGGAATTGGAACGAGTGGCTATGTACCAACCCATGCTCGGACCAGTATGTACCATCTGTTTCATATCGTTGTGGGCAGTACAACAATCCATGCCAATATGAACTGTCTGATATTTACATATCAATCGTACCAGGCAATATGTTCCGGTATTAGTCCTATGTAACTCTAAAAATTATCAATTTCAGAAGTTTATCAAGTTCCTAACCAAAACAAAGAACTACACATCCTGAATACATTAGGATATTAAATAAGAAATGAAATAAAAAGACAAAATACCTGAACAAATGTTTTAATCAATTTTCTGACAGATTTTGGAAGACAGCATGGCAGCATCTGTTCTAATGAAGTATCACCTCCAGCTGACAAGAAGAGACTGATGCGCCAACTCAAATAGTCTGAGAATGCTGACTTTCCAAGTACTAGAGAAAGGTTTTTTCCCCAATGTTGATCAGAAGAATACTACTTTCCAAAATAATAGAAGAAAAGAGTGGATATAAAACAATTAAAAAGGCAAAGAGCACACAGGAAGAGATGAAAGAACTTACTATTACTAATACTAGCTGCGTAACTGAATGGATAACCATTTGCATCTTGTCCAAAGCAAAAGGCTAAAAGTGTCCGCCAAAGAGTAGGAAACGGCTGCAGACCAGGCCTCAGATTCTCTAATGTACACTGAAAAGAAGAGCTACTATTTCTATTCACGCTACCAGTACAAAGACACTTCTGCATTGGTGCAGCTGCATACATTAGAGTAGCAAGAGCAGCCATCTCTCCTCCCCCTTCAGCCATATCATCAACAGTATGTATTATCTCATCAATCTCTAGTACACTTAGCTTGCTGTCAGAGGCTGCTTGTCGAGATAAATTTGAACGGGCATTGTAAAATGATGCTTCATATTCACAGCCTTTAATTCTAGAAGTCAGCAACCAATCTGCCCAATGGCAGTTTCCCTGAAAGGCATAATATCATTCAGAATTAGCCAAAAAATAGTCATTTATTACCCAAATCTTTTAGTCTGTGAAATGCCTAAAAAACCTAAATTTTCTGCGACCTTCAAAATAAACTAGGAACTATATGACTTGAAACAAAATAGAAATGAGGAATTTTTTTCTTCAAGTGACATTTTGCTTATGACAAATAAGTATAGGATAAAAATATACATTGAATTTATTAATCTGCAGATTTCATAAAAACCAGTTTAATCTTGGTCATAGATGTTTCTTTTTCTTCAGATAACAGTACTGCTCGGGAATAAAAGTTCTAAAGAAAAGAGAAACATGCCCAATGTACATAAGGCCAAATTCAACTAGATTAACATTGTTTTAATTCAATAAATACAAGATCGTTACACAGCTTATATACCACAAGTCAACACTATCTAACGTAGAGTGTGCCACAGGCTTAGCTCCTGTAGTCCTGCTATCATGCAAATATTCTGTAAGCATATTGTTCTGTATCTCAAACAACCACTAGATGGCTCAATAGGCTCCCACCAATGTAGATGCAAGGCGAGTCAATATATGCAGTCTTGCTCTTACAGAAAGAGAGTTTTCAACACCCAAACCCTGATCACCTAGACCACCAAGTAGCAACCTCAACATAACACCAAGGCCCACCCTCTACCTCAAAACAGTAATGAAGAAAATTACATCAAAAATTGACAGTGTGAAATGCCTTATTTTTTCATGAGAAATAAAAATATGAAACTACTTAACAAACAATGTCAGGAAAGATCATAACATGATGACTAATTGCCAACAAAATATTTTCTGACTTACAAGTAAGAAGTTCTAATGGTTGGTTAATAATTAAATTACAAGTAAAATAATCCACACAATTTCCTGAGTTTAACAAACTCACTAGTCAATTATTGATGTTTCTGCTCAAACATCTCATTGTTACCTTTTTTGCCAAGTAGAAACAGGCAATTATAGTAATCACCAATCAGAGGTTAATAATTGTTACTCTCTACTTACTAGGTGACTATAGTTCTAATATCCAATTTTACAAGTTTAATCACAACTAAATAAATTACAGAGAAGATGACTAATAATTATAGTATACATTGGAAAAACAATATATATAACCAATATAACAATTCATAAGAAAATGATAGCAGCCAATCTGACAATCTCTCATATGGAAAACATCAGCCTACACTCTTCTATGGAAAACTTACTGCAGGTTGCTGTAGGGTACACAGAGAATGGTAATCCTGAAGCAGATCATGATGATCAAGATAATAATCCAAAAGGTATGGCAAATTGTATTGCACACAGTGATGTATAACTAGTTTATGAAAGGCTTCTGCAATGTCCTTATGAAACTTTTTACAATTGTTCACTATGTCCAAGTCAAGCGAACTATCAGAAAACTTATCCATCAGATATGTCTTAGATGTACAGATTAACAAGCCTGCACGGGCAAGAAGTGGCACGAGCTCAGCAGTACTTTGCCAGCACTCTTTCAGAAAAATATATTTCTTTGCAAGTTCCTCTTCTACAAACATTCGTAACCATGATGAGCACATATTAACGGCAGAAAACTTGAAGATTTTAACATGTGGAACATCCATAGAAACTGGCTCCAAATCTTCGGCAGAGCAAATATATATGGCACAGTCAGGGATCTTCTCATTGGATGCATCAGTTGCAGCAACATATGAACCTAAATTAATTCTAAGAGACCCTTCTAACAATAAAGATGATGGAAGGCAATTGAAAAGCTGGTAGATCTCCTCCAGGTCACTGTGAGACACATGATATTCAAATTGTGATTCCCATGGTATATCAACTCCCTCTTCTACACATTGATCAAGCACTATCTGCATAAAAAGAGTCTTGTTGCTTCAAGCTTGCAAAAAGTTTCGTTATAGAAGACAAGAATTTTTACATAACACGTTGATATCAGACACTCCATAAATAATGGCAAAGTTTTGACAGAATGAAAAGCATTCAGTGACAGGGGAAAGCTGAACATAAGAAACAGACATTTTACATGAATAATGATCCAAGTAATACAAAAGAATTAAACATTCTAAATTTTGTGTGATAGAAGTGAAGTTAGTAGGAAACATCATAAGAAATTAAATAAGATTGCTCGATTTTTTACATCAGAATACAAACTTAAACTTGGCAGATGTATTACACCAACCATCAAAAACAAGAATATCACAAAAGAAAATTTGAATGTCTTCAAAATGCAACTCGCTTCACTGTGCAATTAAAGTACAATAATGAGAAGAAACCCAAGGTCAAAACAACCCCTCTCTGAGGACTAACATGGTGAGCAAATGGTAGAACATCACAAGCAAAGGATCCTAATGCAAGTTAACAAAGAAAGCCTGAAACAAATTTAACAAGACAACAAAAGACATTAATTCATTTTAAATGTTTTGGATAATTGTATGAACACCAATCAAATTGTTTCCTCACTAAATTGAACTGATTGTCATGCAAAGGTACAAAAGTGCCACCATCTTTCTGGAATGACGCGATATCACGGAGATTGGCAGTTGCACACACCCTATACTGGCCAACACAGACTGGCCACAAGTTAGCACATTTCAACACTGGTCGGCACTTGCTAGCTAGGGTAGTTTTCTTCATTTATACCATATGCTATTATGTCCACACACATAACTAAATGCAAGTAGATGGTAATAAGTGCATTTGATCAATCCATTACACATGTTTCGTTCTACCACTATACCACAACCATCTTGCTTACAGAAACAAAGTTCCGAGCTGTACTCTCAGAAGTATCTAAAATTGCAAGATACCTATATAAAGAACTCTTGAAACTTCCACCATGCACATGTCATCTTAGTAAAAGCAAGAAGACAATGTCCATCCTACCTATAAGACACCATGATCCAATTTTACTGATGAAAAAGACCAATTTACAAGGAGACAGATAGATTGCCTGATATAAATTCAACACAAGACTCCAATAATCAATAACAAATTCAGATCAGTCATCAGACCTCCAAGTTGTAACATTAAAAACATTACAGTTCTCCAAAAGAAAAGCACATGAAAGATCTTATCCTGCTAAACTACTCAATAAAAAGAGCCTGTAACTTACACGATCCACAGTTCTTTGGTCCCATGCATCAGACCAGACAGCTGCACAGGCCCAATACGTAAGAAGTCCTTTATCTTCATCATCAGCAGAAGCGGCAGAACCATTATCAATGTTTACCCAGGAACCAATGACAACTCCATCGATATCACCGCATTGAATTGTAAAACAGTCACTTACACGAAAACCCAATGTCAGGTTATCTGCTTCTGAAGTATCAGCAGGGGTAGTATCATATATGCTTTTCCGCCTCTCATGAAATGTTCTCCAGAAGCTACTGCTCGAATATAGCCTCTTCACCAATTTAGTATAAAAATGATTCATTATGAAATGAAAAGAATGTCAGGAGTTACACAAAGTCTAACACAAGTACAAAAAGAAGAAATTTTGCAGATGAGTTACAAATGCAAACCTCAATAAGGGATATTTTCTCCATTATCTTTAATTCGTTTGTCCTCAAATATCCATATATCTTCATTTCTTCTGCAATTCGTGCCCGAAGTGATCGCCTTACAGTACCAAATAACAATTGTCGAAGAACAGCTTCTACATCCTCCCCGAGTTGTTGGAATGTTGCCACAGCTAGCCCACTTTCCCCCTGTTAATTTTTAGTTATAAACACATGGACTAAGTTGCAAATAACTAGTTCTAAGATGACACGTATCTTACCTTTAAAAACAGATCATATGCAATATTTTTACCAATATCACAAACTTCACTAAAAGTATCATGAGGCTCCTCAGATCCCAACTCCTTCTGATGCTGTAGATGCAGCTGAAGAACCGCCAAAGGGAGACGACCGGCATGTAAAGCATCTTTCACAATAGTTGTTAGATCAAAAGTGTCAGCATACCATCGTGTAATCATATCCTTGGGATTTTCCAGAGGAATCAGGTTTCTTTTTTGCAGGGCACCAGCCTCACGAGCATAAAATTCATCCATTTCAACCATATTTGCAGAAGATTCAACCAGCTGTAAAGTACTAGCATTATCAAATAACAACCCAGGAACATTGGGGGCAGATTCTTCCTTAATCTGCAGTTCCAAAGTTTCCATCTGCTGAGATGACACATTATCCGTAGGAACAATTGAAAGAGGGGACTCATCCTGCATTGCACCATTATCTACCACACCTGTTGTATCTCTACTATCTGCCGGCTGCAAAATAACAACAAAATGATCAAAATCACTACAAAGAAAATCGAAAAGAGCACATCTTACACCCAAATTCACTGGTAAAATTAAGCATCATACCACTTTCCCTGGTCTTCTGATCTTTGGAATCAGTCGACTCTGTAATTCTCTTATAACCTCCAAATAGAATGCCATCTCATAAAGCCTTGTCAAATTGCCAACATCATCTATTTTTTGCATTTTCAATTTCGTCTGCAGCTGAGATATTCCAGATTCTTTTCCAAGATCAAGCATGAAATCCTTCTTTAGAGTCAAAAGACCATATCGTTGAATCACTTTAATTGCAAAGCGAGCAGCAAGAGCCAGCAACCTGTAACAGTGCTAAGTCATTGATGAATTGAAAAGGTAGAAAAAAATTGAGGGAATTGCCAAGCAGATTTAGCAACTGTTCTCACCACCATACACCCTGCAAAAACTAGTGTTTTAAAGACCAGTAAAGAACATAGACTAATAGTATTACAAGAAGCTACCCACAAGGGCTAAAAAAATATTATGATAAGAATTTTTTATGATATTTTTAATCAACATTATGCCAATAAACATTTTTGTATAAGACTTGTCAACCATCTTTAGTCAAACAAAATAAAAGAATTGTACAATCCACCTCAAGCCATCAAGAAAGTAAAATATAAAGAAATCATTGGTGGACGAGTCTTGTAACATTCTTAATTGGAAAAAATGCTAAAGAATCTGGATGAACCAGATTCCAGTGGACAACTCTTCCCTTTTGAGAACAAACTAGCAAACGTTGAATCCATATCCTACAGTAGAATCTAGTTCCATCCTCCTACAGTATAATCTAATTCCATCCAACTGTTTCTGAAGGAACAAATGCAAGATAGACATAGCCAAAAAAATTAAGAACAAATTCACTGACAGAAAGCATAAAATAAACATGACAAACTGATGTATCAATCATAAAACACCAAGCTTTCTGAAAAGAAACAACTGCATTGATATAGAAAAGAAAGCATACCTCGATACTAAAGCTAGATCAGTATCCCTACCAACACTACTACATATCTGGTGAACAGAAACAAACAGCAACTGCAAGATTCCTTCTTCTGCCAGATTAACATCCATGAGCATATCCAAAGATCTGCAAATTAAATATAGACCCAGGTTCAAGAAAGCTGAATAACAATGATACCATCGCAATTTTGTCCATGCTCTAGAATCTGAGACATTCAGGTTCAACTAAGCATAATTTACCACAAACCATCAGCATAAACTATCTAATGCCATGATTGTAAGTGTGACACTGCATGTGGCACCTGAAATTTGGAATGTTCTAATACAACTTACAGGTTCTTTTTTTTTAGCAAAGCATAAAGAAAAAACATAACACTCCAGTTTAGTCACACATTGGAAATAGCAGGGGGTTTAATATGATTTAAAAGGTTAGATGGATCTAATATCATAAACTTGGGCTTAAACATTTTGACACTAGTAGTTCAGGCTTATCAAGGTAATGTGTTGGCTGTTCCATCATGACATATCATGATAAATGATATTAGACCAGACCTTGCATTTGGCATGATGATATTTATAAGTAGGAAAAGACTACCCATGGATGGGTTGTTGGGACATCTAAACATGAAGCCACCACTAAGCTGGGAGTTTGATTTTGGAATTTGGCAAAGACATCAAGCCATAAATGGGACAGATTGTGACACCCATTTTAGTCCGAGAGTGAGATGATTGCCATTATTAGTTTAAGCAGTTCAGGACTACCGGTCTAGGCTCATTAAGTTAGCGGGTAAGTTATTGGACCAGGTTTAGACAAAGATATGTTTGCTAAGAAGTATCAGAACAGAAGTTGATCTTAACAATTTGACATAAAAGGTTATACTCATAAAAAAGATAAGCTAATAAGGAAAAATAGCATCACAAGATATAAAATTCACTGATACATAAATAAATTGAGGAAGTTAATTTCCCTTGAAATATTATAAAAACTCAAGAAGAAACTACAAGGATTACTTCAGCTACTGTATTGCCAAAGAAACAAAGTCATCAACCATTGAATGAGTAGGAGCAATAGCATTAACCATAGCCTACAACAGAAACTCTAAAATGAAGCTATAATCCTAAGGGAAAACATCAATATTATACAATACAATTATAACCATAGTTATAGGTTCAGTGCTTAGGATATGACAACAAATTGAAGTTCACACTTCACACTTTAGAGGGGAGAAGGAAAAAAAAAGAAGATAACATGTGGGAAAGGTTTGGAAAAGCTTACTACTAAAAGCCTACAACAGAAACAATAACAGGAAGCTAAAATCTTAAGGAAAAGCATCTATATAATAGACAATAAAGTTATAAGCATAGTTATAAGTTCAGCATTTAGGATTAGGCAATGAATTTAACTTTGCATTTCACAAATTAGAGGTGGCAAAAATAATAATAAACATGTGGGAAAGATTTTCAGAAGTTTAAAAAACAGTAAGTACCCACAAAATGAATAAAATGTGTGTCAAATTAAAAACACCCTAAACACCCATAGTAAAGATATCAAACGAAGAAAAGCAATGCCTTTAAACTTGAATTATAAAATAAAAGTGACAATATCTTTTTTAGCATTACATAAACTGCACCCAAATAGATGAGTGAATCAAGGAGATATCCCAAACATTAAACAAGCAAGACATGGAAAATGAAGGGAATGAAGGAAAAAAGATGATAAAGTAAAAGCCAAAAGGGAGAATATCACTAACACCAACAGAGGGAAGTAAGTAGAACTGTAAGCAGAATCTACAAATTCTTGGAACAACAATTTAGTCAATATAGTGGCCATATCACTAACACCATCAGACTTAATTGGACCTGAGTCAATCAAGTCAACATCTAGCTGACTTCACAACATAGAATCCAGCATGTAATTTCCAACCTCGAGATGCATGGTCAGGGTTTTATTCCAATAAAAACAATAGATGGACATTTTTGGAAGGATTTGGAGATGGGTTTCAACATAAACAATGACAACTACGGTATGTACCGGTCTGATAGGCTACCGGTACGCGGACCGCCCGCTACCGGGCGGTACGCCCCAAAAACCCCCGTATCAGATGATACGGGGCAATATCGAGCGGTAACGATCGAAATTTCGACCGTTACCTCCCGGCACCACTCGGTACCGCCCGATACCACTCGGTAACGATCGATTTTGACCGTTACCATCCAGTACCACTCGGTAACGGTCGAACCGCACTGTAGCATCAGTGCTACAGTGCTCCAACGGTCAATTCCCTTTTCTCCTCCTATTTAAACCATTCTTCTCTCCCCTATTTCATTATATTCTCTTAAACTCTCTCTCAAACTTTTTTTTTCTCTCCTAAACTCTATAAAACAACGATTTGTGAATTAATCAAGGCTAATTTGGGAAGATTAAGAGGAAGAACTTTCTAATCAAGAGGTATGTATTCGTTTTCTTTAATTAGAGAGTAATTAAGATATTTAAGATTATGATTAGTGTGTTTCATCATGAATAATATTTATGATAGTAAAATAAGTTTAATTAAGTTTTATTAAAGTTATTTAATACTGCGATTAGTTATTTTAATAATGATTTAATCAAAATTTGTTCGATTTTATATCAATTCAATGTCTTTAATACCTATTAGAGTATTTGCCATGTTTATAGTGGTGAAAGAGAAGTAATTAGTAAAAAATTAGCTATATTAATCGTATAATTAGTGTAGATAAATGATGATTTTATCATAATTTGAATCATATTAGATTAAAATTACATATTTAATGTTTCTTTTATGTGTTTAACATATATATGATGGTAAAATAAGTTTAATTATGTTTTATTAAAGTTATTTAATACTGTGATTAGTCATTTTAATGATGATTTAATCGAAATTTATTCGATTTTATGTCAATCCAATATCTTTAATACCTATTAGGGTGTTTGTCATGTTTATAATGTTGAAAGAGAAGTAATTGTTTGATTTTATATAAATTTAATGTCTTTAATACCTATTAAGGTATTTGTCATGTTTATAGTGGTGAAAGAGAAGTAATTAGTGAAAAATAGCTATATTAATCATATAATTAGTATAGATAAATGATGATTTTATTATAATTTGAATCATATTGGATTAAAATTACATATTTAATGTTTCTTTTATGTGTTTAACATATATATGATGGTAAAATAAGTTTAATTATTTTTTATTAAAATTATTTAATACTGTGATTAGTCATTTTAATGATGATTTAATCGAAATTTATTCGATTTTATGTCAATCCAATATCTTTAATACCTATTAGGATGTTTGTCATGTTTATAACGTTGAAAGAGAAGTGATTAGTGAAAAATTAACTATATTAATCACGTAATTAATGTATCTAATGATTTTAATACTTCTTTTATGCATGTAACATATTTATGATGATAAAATATGATTAGTTATGTTTTAATAAAATGACTTAATATTGCGATTAGTAATTTATGATCGATATTTGATCAATTTAATATGTTTATACTTTATAATTTATTTGATTTAAATTTGGTAGGATCATGGCTCCAAAAAAACAGCCACATGATGATTCATGCGTTCATGCCCGAAAGCTAGATGGAAACCGTCATCATTGGCAATGTATTTATTGTGACTACATTGATAAGGGTAGAGGAATAACTCGAGTGAAAATGCATTTGACAGGTGGGTATCTTGATGTTGCAAAATGCAAGAACATTCCAACGGAGATCAGTAAATTATTTCAAAGCAAGCTTAAACAAGCAAAGGAAGATACATTAAAAAAGAAGACAAGAGTTAAGGAAGAATATCATAGGGCTACACAGGAACCAGTTTATGATCAGTATGAGGGTTACAACGATGAAGTCGACCCGGATCTCACAGCTGGGATTCGTGCATCATTGGAGCATAAGTATACGATCGATGAAGCAATGCGACATCGACGACCTGACTCACAATTGGAGCATGGCAGTGGTAGTGGAATCCAGAGGTCAACCAGCATGAGGCAACCAACTACTCCTTCTCAGTTAGGCCGAACTAGTAACATGAGGTATGGTGGACTTCGTGGTTTTATGAGAGGTCTTGGCAGGAGGTCTGCACCAGATATTGTTGATATTGATTCGCAAGCCTATCCCCCACAAACAACGAAACAGACACGGATTGACGATGCATACACAAAAGAAAAAAAAATGGGATATTGGGAAGGCAATCTCAAAATGGTTCAACTTTCATAAGATTCCAGCCAACACAGCCCAAGGTCCATATTATCATAGCATGATCTCTTCTATTCAAAAGTCTGGCACGGGGATCCAACCTCCAACACCGAAAGAGATTTACGGTGTATACTTAGATGAGGAGGTAGCAAAACTAAAGGATTGGATCAAATCCTTCAAGAGGCAATGGGACGAATATGGGGTGACATTGATGTGTGACAATTGGACAGGACCAACAAGAATGAGTATCATCAACTTTCTTGTTTATTGTAATAGAAGAGTGGTGTTTCATAAGTCCGTTAATGCTACTGAAAAGATCCAAGATGCAAACTACATTGAGAGCTTGATGGACACTATGGTAGAGGAGATTGGACCACAGTATGTTGTCCAAATAATAACCGACAATGGAGCGAATTTCAAAAAGGCTAGTTTGCAATTGATGGAAAAAAGAAAAACTTTGTTTTGGACTCTATGTGCAGCTCATTGCATAGATCTAATGCTGAAGGATATTGGTGAGTTGAATTCGGTCAAGAAATGTGTAGCTCGAGCACAATCAATTACAAAGTTTATATATAATCATCATTGGGTCCACGCATTAATGCAAAAGTATGTAAACGGTGAGATACTTCGACCTGAAATTACTCGATTTGCTACCAATTTTATTGCATTAAAGTCATTACAGTAAAAAAGGCATGGCTTGAAGGCAATGGCTAGCTCACAAGAGTGGTCTGAATCAAGATATTCGAAATTGAGCGATGGAAAGAAGATAGAAAAAGCCATTCTTTCCTCTAGATTTTGGGAGACTATAGCAGAAATCATAAAAGATGTAGAACCACTTTATATTGTCCTCCGTAAGGTCGATATGGACAAACGTCCACAGATGCCGTATCTTAAATATATGCTGATTTCAATAAGAGAGGAGGTCAGGAAAGCATTCAAAGATGATTTTAAAGCCGACCAATACGTACAAATCATTGATCGTCGGACCAAAGTTCATATGGATCAAGATATCCATAATGCAGATAAATTCATATTCAGAATAATTTAATTTATTATTATTTAGATAATAAAAAATCATACTAACAAAATTATGTTTTGCAGCGTATTATCTAAACCCGACAATTCAATATCGATATGCTCTCAGAACGCAAAATAATTTCCTAACGACACTACGAGATGTTATATATCGGCTCTTGCCAAACATAACCAAGGCAACCGATGCTCTTATGGAGGGTTGATTATTTCGAGAAACAGTTGGTTCATTCTCCGACGTTGTAGCTGTATCGTGTCGTTACACTATGGATCCTGGTAAGGAAAAGTTATGCATATTGATTATCAATTATATTTAATGTTAATTATTTGTTATGCTAATAAAATCTTATTTATATCTTTTTGCAGTCGAGTGGTGGCTACAATTTAAAGGCGATGCACCACATTTAAGGAAGATTGTCGTTCGTGTACTTTCATAGCCAACATCTAGTGGTTGCAAACGTAATTGGTCAACATTTGCATTGATTCATACGAAGGTCCGCAACAGACTCTCCTACAGACGGTTAGAGAAACTAGTATATGTCCATTATAACATACAGCTAAAATTGCGATGTGCTGAGTTGGATAAGGAGTCAGAGGAATCAGATATTGATCCCATTGACCTCCAATTCTACAACGAAGATTCAGAGCCAATGTTAGATTGGGTTGAAGCAGTAGAGAACCAAGAGGATCCTCTACTTGATGAGGTGGGAGATCCTCAGCATCCTTCACGTTTTATCACCGAGGCAATGGAAGAAGAAGAAGCACAACCCCAACAGGTGAAAAATCTCCCTCGATTACAACATGGTAGGAGTCAAACTGCTCGAGGAACTACCGACACCCAACGGTCACACTCGTCCGCCCAACGTGCAAAGGCAAAGGGGAAGGCAATAGCATCATTTGCATCGTTGGAAAGAATCGAGTCGGACGACGAGACACCTTCACAATCACATTCTCTTTCTCGCTCGGTCCAGAGACATGACAACAACACAGACAGCAGTGCCTCGACAAATGATGGCGGTGATGCCGGGCAGTCGTTGGTCTCGTCTACACAACTTGAGAGTGGTGAATGGACTGAGGAGCAATATTTTACACATGCCACTCAAGATTCAGATCATGGAACTCGACAAGGTACTGGTCAAGTTTATGTGCGGAAGGGGAAGGGGAAGGGGAAGGCAATGGATGAATATGAACAAATGCGACAGATCATACATGATATAGACACAGAAAGAGGCTCATCGTATTATGGATAATTATACGGGCAACAACAGTATGGTGATAGTTGGTCATCCTTCTCTGAGCAACAGCATGATATAGAACAGCACCAATATATGCCTCAAGAGCTACCTCGAACAAATATGATTCATGACGATTAGTCTACGATCAGCACCACATTGATGCATCAATGGCACACGGTGTACCAATACACTATGTCATGGGATCAATTTCATGATTGGGTCCAACAAACATATTATATTGATATGTATCGGATCGAGGACCCCGATGCACCACCCATGGAGGCCCGTCGTTCGTTTTGGTGGTAAAATCAACAATCAGATATATCTAGATATGTTATAATTTAATTCATTTGAATTTTAGAGTTTATATTATAACAAAATAGTCTAACAATTCAACTAATTTTTCTGTAGATATTTCAATCTATAACGGGTTGAAATACGAACCTCGAACAAGACTACCTCAAAGCCCGAAAAAAATATATGATACTATTTTTACCTAATTTACATTGATTTTGCTAAACTTATACTATTACTATATTTATTTATAACTTGAAAACCCTATCCTAACTCTTTTTTTTAATTTTCAGGTATTTTCCGAGGGTTAAATCGGTGAAATCAGGTGTACCGCTCGATACACCGTACCGTACCATACCGAGCCCGGGTCGAAACGCCAGTACGGTACGGTACGACGAATCTTGGATAAGACATTATATTTTTATGTTATTCTTGGGCTGATTTTTGTAGTTAAATTTAGTAGTTAGTAGCTATTGCAGGTAATCTTTGCGATTAGCAGAGGTTGATTTAATAAAAACCTATAAATGAACGGTATAAAAAACCAAGGCAATTGAAAATGATTGCCACTCATAAATCTACACAATATTTTTTTAGTTTGAAAATCCCTCAAATTTTGCATTTCAACTTAAAATCTTAGATCCCAACAGAACCAATTTAACTTTTATTTTATGCCAAAGAAAATAATATGCAAGAAAAGAATCTTACTGTTCTATTACATCAGATCTGAAGTACTGTAGTGCCAACTGCATCTGGCGTAAACGAACGATTCCAAGGTCCCATCCTGTCATAAAATTGTCTATAATTATCAAGATTATCAAGACATTTATAAGCATAGAATAATAACAAAGGCAAGATACATACATACATACATACATACATACATATATATATATATATATATATACATATATATATATATATATATATACATATATATATATATATACATATATATATATATATATGGAGAATATACAGTGAGCAGAAATCATATTTATACCAAAGTTAAAAAGTTAAAACCTAAATGAAACTAAATGGAAGCGAGGTGGGATTATGTTGGCTTATATAGCATGATGAGTCTATGACCATTCGCTTGTGCTTAAGTGATTCAATCAAGCTAAAATGTAACAAAAATGTTATCAAAGTGGTTCTAGTGGCAGGCACTTCGAGGGTCTTGAGTAGAAAAGACTAATGTGGATGGGATTAGAGATGGAGCCACCCATTAGGATGGGCCTCACAAGCCATTTACCAGGGTATGCACTGCCCATGGATCATGACATGGACATCAGGCTTTGATTGGGGAAATTCTAACATCCCAAATAGTCCCACAACCTTGAGTGGGGGAAATTGTGACATCCCAAACAGTCCCACAACAGAAGTGGGGAAATTGTTGGCTTATAAGGTTACATGGATCTATTACTGTTTTCCACGACTTACACATTTTGAGCATGTGGTTCTAAGCTCTTCAAGTTGTTGGGAAATTAATAATATAATACTCTCCAAAAATGACTAAATTGAGTCAATGATAATTAAAGCAAAAAAAGGGAGAAAATATGGAATTTGAGCCTGACTAAAGATTTTTTTCTAAAGCCTGAGTATTATACTGTAGCACTATAGTATTATACTGAGTATTATACTGTAGCACTATAGTATTATACTGAGAAAATATGGAATTTGAGCCTGAGTATTATACTGTAGCACTATAGTAGTGCTACAGTAAATATTGTAGCGGTATGAGGCGATCCGCATACCAGTAACCCGTCGGACAGGTACGTACCGCCCGGTACGGACGGTACGCTTCAGTATGGCAGACCTTGGTTCAAACAAGATTCTTAATTTCGTACTGTAACGATATTTCGAGCTTTGCTTGATACGATACAGTACGGGCATACCGAGTGATACGCCAGGGTGTCCCGCTCGGTACATATACATATATACATATATACATATATATATATATATATATATATATATATATATATATATATATATATATAAGAAAAAGGAGGCGTACGCTGCCTCAGCAACGTCGCCTACTTTTCTTCTCATCTGTGGCGTTCGGCGAAGACGTCAAAGGCCGCAAACGTCTCCAAAGAACGTGGTGAAGAATAAGTCGAGTCACCGCCTCTCCATTACCTCTTGGATCGGGGTCGTTGAGGGAGGGAGGCGTCGGATCGGGAAGCATCGAGGTTCTCCCGATTCTCCCTCTTCTTCAAGTACCTTCTCCCTCAACGCTTCTTCTTCCCTCGCCGCAACCAGGCTGATACCGCCCGATAGCGGATGGCGACGATCGAAATCGATCGTTACCGACCTGTTTCAAGCGATAACAATCGATACGGGGCTAGATCAACGGTACCGCCCGGTAGTGAGCGGTCCATGTATCGGTATGTACCGCCCGCATTCGAAATTAAAATCCTTGGGTTCAAAATCAAAACACTTAAATGTGGCACTTGGGGTGTGGCACTTGGGGTAAATGCAAGTATTATTTTTGTCTCCTCTTCCCTCTCTATTTTATCTTCCATATTATCATATCCTAGAAAAAAAAGCATATTATATTTGCCCTAATAGCCCCTACATTTTCATATCCTAAACCACCAAAGCTTTAGATTTAGTGATAACTTGATATTCACCACCTATCACAATAAGTTTGCTGTACATATAATAATAACCATTCATTTCACTGGTAGTGAAACATGGAAATAGAATCATTATCCCCATATATCAAATGCAAAGTTGCCACAAATACTAAAGACATCCTTTGCCAGGATAATACTTTAGGTAGAAACTAACTTGGCCTTCCTTAGCACCAATGCAGTAAGTTCTTGTAGATTTTTGCATTGCTGCCCTACATGTCTTGTTAACATGGCATTTGGTGCAAAGAGATTTTACATTTCGTATTAAAATCAGTTAATCAATACAGACTGTTAATGAAGACATGCAGACTGTTTACTATCAGACAATCCCAAGATGCTAAACCAAAATGAACCAGTATTTCTCGTTGGAAAAGTGAAGAATAAAGTTTCAAGTTAACGGGCCTATCTCTTATACACTACAGAAACAATCCATTTACAGCAAGAAGAGACTCATAGAAACAAATACGCCATCAAAGAGAATATCAGCTAATGCATTTTGTTTATGCTAGCACCTGATGATGTAAAAGAATAGCACTCATCAGACCAGACCAAATATTTCATATACCTATAACAACTTGCCAAAAAATTTAGGTAGGGTAGGCTTATGAAGTAAAGAAAAGCAATGACAAACTTCCCATAGTAGCTTATAAAGAGATGAATTTTCATTTTATAACTTCAAGCTTGATATAAACAACCTGTAAGAGAGAGTATAACGAATCATCAAATTCGTTTGTAAGTACTTCTTAATAAACATCTGTCTAACTGGCTCCAACATACCATTGTTGATTAAGGTCAGTTATACTATACAGCCTATAACAAGTCCAATGCAATATTTCAGCATGCATAAACTGGATAGAAAGCATCACATTAAGATTCTTGATTTATATAAAACAAAAGAAAGCAAAGTTTGAAGATTAAAAGATTCTATTAGGAAGCAGAACAATAGAGTATGTAGCATGTAAATGTATTTACCATTCTCCAAACAGACATGCTCAGCCTCTTTAGACCCTTCAAATATAAGAATTCTATCTACCACCTCCATTTGCCAAGGCCTCCACTGCTCGTCAGGTTTGTGTATCGTCAACATGTTCTCAATATCAAAGTCACTGCTCACAACAGCATCTGGGTTCCAATATCTAATTGATTTTACTGGGAACACAGCAGATGAAATTGAAATTGATGGGAGAACAACAGAGAGGCCATGCTGGGTAATTAGATACAAAAATCCTTGAAAAAAGCAGCCAAGAGATTCTCCAATAAAAAAGGAATCTCTCGTAGCAGAAGAGTGTGTTTTCAACCGCCCACATGTATACAAATCTCCTTCATCAAGAGCTTTCCGTTTCACATGTAAGTCGGTATGAACAATTTTGTAGCCTTGCCGTTCCTTCAAATTGCAACATTTGACAAGCCTTGTGATTCCAAAGGGTGAAAAGCAAATACAATCATCATTATTGAATCTGTCTAAAGGCATAAATATTCTTCGCATGGGAGCAGATTTTCTGGATTCACAGTCGGAAATTCTCTGACAATTTATCTGTGAAGCAGTATTGAAACCACTTGCTGTTTGGTCTTCTATACGCCAAAAATGATTTTTCAATCTTTTCATTTGTTTAGTACCATTCATGTGCTTTGAAATTGGAAAATCTTGACCGGACATATCTAAATCAACTAACTCTTGGCCACTAGATAGACCACCAAATGACTGTTGACTACCTATACAACTACCAGCAACCTTCCAACCCGCCAGGATACCAAGATCAAAATGCTCAAAATGGGGCATGAATTTGTTGGCTTCATGATGCTTTTCTGAGATATAGTCACCAGCATAAAGTAAATAGACTACCCCATGTTCATTGATTATAGCTAGGTGCAAAGAATGTGAAGCCACCACCAACTTTTTGAAAATACAGTGATTTTTAGCATCCCCAGCACCTTGATCAACATCATCGAAATCAGACTCTTCATTAGATGCATATCTGCTCAAAGGCATTCCGGAGTCCACTTCACAGCTCCGCAAGGTGTCAAACTGTGCAACAAGCATACCAGTATTTGCAACCCAAATATTGACCAACCCAGAGGTGTTAAGGCAAACAAGAAAGTTGGCTGAAAACTGAATGTCAGCCCATGGTGGACTTGGACCTGAACCAGGATACGAGTCCTCAAGGTCCACTGAACAAACCCACTGTATACCCCAGTGGTGTAGCTTAATAACCACCACTATTGTGTTCATTGAATCTTTAAGGCAATTTTCCTGACTGATAATAGAAGTGTCAGCAGAAAAAGTCAATGCCAAACCAATGAAATGATGTGAGGTGCTGAAGAACACTCTTGAGGATTTGTATGAGAGACCTCTAAGTTCACTTTTGGACTGGAAGCTACTTGAAACCTTGGATATGGATTCATTAGTCACAAGCCCGTCTGCAGTTCCAACACTATGGGTCTCCTCTTGGGTAAGAGGACTGGCATAAGAAAGAAATGCTAAAGTGCTATCGTATATACTGAAAGATACAACATTTGCTGAATGAGGGAATGAAGCTTGTGCAGGGAACAATCCCAAGTACTTGCCATCAGAAACACTTGTCTCCAGTTCAGTAAGAAAAGTCCGAAACCAATTCTTGTTTGTGTCATAAGATGAGTTAGCATTCCCTGTTTGATTATGAACGTTTAACCTTTCCGAAGTTCTAGTGTTCTCATCTTTCTCATGCAAATTTCCAAAGCCATGAGAATGCAAGAACTGCTCCTTTGACTGTGAACAATGCGCTGAACCCCACTCCACCCACGTGCCATGAACATCTCCGTCTTCAGGAGATGATTCAATAATATTTGTGTTTTCACTGTGATAACGAAAAGCATGAATAATAATATCATTGTTACCTGAGACTATAAGAAATTCTCTAAAACTAGAATTTCCAAAGCGACTGTATGCATCACCGCAGTGTCCCCAAGCCAATGACTTCACATCAGAAATCACAGGATAATAATCAAACACTGAAGAATTCCCTTTTTGTGCAAAAGTAGAAAACGGAACTACTTCTGTCGGTTCAGTAGTGCATGTGGCATCACAAGATGAGTTTGATGCAACAACCGTTCTTGGTTCTGGAGAACAGAAAGGTAATAAACCGGGTTGTTGAAGAGTTGCAAAAGAAGACTGGCATGAACCATCGCTGCTTATCAACTTGCCTGACTCATTTCCTGAAAATATACAAAAGCATACTTGCTAAGGAGCAAGTACAAGTATGGAGAATGGATGAAGAAAGGTTTGATATGATTTGAGACAATACCAGCAACTAGAGGAAGTAACAAAGCTTCAAGCTTATTAGAAAGCAGCAGCAACAACTCCCTAGATGGTGAAATAAAAGCTTCAGAAAAGTCCGATAACTGAAATTGAAACTTTAAATGACCCCAATTTTGCAACCGTAGTACAGCAGGACCATCTCCAGCTTCATCACAGTAAGACATATTTCTTGCTTGGTCCAAATGTTATAATTATCAATTCAATCAGCAGAGACCCATCTGAAGGCAGACTACGCACTGCAGAAACAAAATGAAAGAGATGAGGACAACCACATGATAGAAATGTAATAACTTGACAAATGTAATGAAAATTCATAATTGTATTTGAATATTAATCACATGGCATCAAGTTATTAAGGCTTCAAGTCGCATAAACCACCAGATAAAAACCAAAAAGAAAATATTACAAATCTCAGCCTTAAGGTATTAAAGTTTGTGCTCCTATCAGTCTCCCTCAAGAACAATAATCAACAACTAATTGTCTCAAATTGTGTCATGTAATCACAGGCTAAATCAAAGTCTATGTCCAGCAACAAACTTATAACAAGAACAAGGAACCTCCCGAAGAGAAGTTCAAAGCCAGTTCCTGGTGGCTCAAAGTTCTACTTATTTTGAAAAAATTTAAATATGAAAAGATATAGTTAGCTTGATAAAATTACTCTAGTCCATGGAAATGAATGTCACTTCATGCAATGCCACTCTCCTAATGAACTAATATTCTCCTTTAAACCAAAAGCAGATTAAAGAAAATCAATGGGAATTGACATTATGGATACCAGTCTATTCACAATACACAGTGTTGCATGTACCCAATTCGTATTTCTGTTCTGTATCTTTAGTTTCCATTTTTTTCCCTTGTTCTACAGAGTAACTTGACAAATGCAACCAAAGATGGCCACGTCAATCCTGAAAAAAAAGTCTCAGTCTGCTAACTCAGTCTGTTAATTCAAGGAACACATGCCAGACCAAATTGCCCATCCTAGGCCATGAATAGGGGTAAAGGAAAGGTCTCCCACAATTTTGGATCAAAATGATTTTATTCTCCATCTACATCACCTCAAGATCAACATGCTGTTCAAACCAATCAAAGAAACCAAAAACGTTCTGCTAGTTCCTGGAAATCAGATGAAATTAAGCCCAATATAAAGAAATAAATGACCACAAAAAGATAATGTCAACCTAAAGATGACAAGAAAAGCCCATAAAATAGTCATAATTTTAAGACTATATTGCAATATTAGGTTCTACACAATCTTTTAGGTTTTCTACGAAGGCAAGCAAGCCCGTGAATACCATAAGTTCGTACAACCTACATAAGTGACAACAAAGATATTGAACAAAGGGACCAAATAAACCTTAAATTGTCTTGACACAACTCCGTAGCTCCTATCACTTCACAAATGAAGCGTCCTACCCACGACCCTTCGCGTCAACAGTGATATGACAAAATACAGCATGCATGGCCAAAAACCAGTTCAATCATATGAAACAGGTAGATAAATCCATATCCAATGGGCTCGCACAAAGTGAGAGCCTATTCGAACATCAATCAACTAATGAAGATAGAATCCTGAGGCGAGAAACCCACTTCCGAATATCAAAATGCATCCAGAATCAATCCCTACCACGATTATTGCCTCCACGTTCTATCTCGGGACGGCTCCGATGAGAATGATAGCGTTAAACCTGGAATCTAAAGAAGATGGGTTGGATCGCGGAGGAAGAACCCTCGAATATGGGAAAGCGTCCAATCCACGACGGCTCGAACGGTCTTTGCAGATAGCGAACCACCCAGTGTCACCGTCGCCACCGTCGAAGGTGGCGGTAATGATCGAGGAGAGACCGTAACGGGCGGTCGAAGTAGAGCGGAGAAGGGGGGTAAGAGGCGTAAGGATCTGTTTAGGAAACCCCCAACGAGGTCTTCGTTATTATTATTGCGTGGGGAAACTACGGGGAGTTCCACCGCAGATAAGCTCTCTGCGGTACAACTTAACCACCGTGCGATGTGAGATATACGGACATAAAAACAAACGATCTTCAGCTTTATGATTCGTGAATTCCTGAAATCCACCGGTCAAGGTAAAACAGCATAACTGCGAGTCTGCCATGCGGGTCTTTTATTGTTCTTCGACTGCGACATTAGAGATGACGATCTTTCGCTTTACGATTCGTGAAGTTCCTGAAATCGACAGATTCCCCCATAACTGCGATGCAGGTCTTTTCTTTTTGCCCTCCGATTGCGATTTATCGCTCGGAGGGCCCCTAATACGCTAAAATCAAATTAATGTTTTAAGCATCAAAAAAAATAATTCGAGATATAGAGTTTTTTTTCCCTTTTCAGATTATTAATCTTGATTGAATCATATTTTTATTTTTTTTAATTAGGATTTGAGATAGATTGGAAAAGAGAAAACTAAGTTTATATCCAAATTGATTTCAAATTCCTATTCATGTTATCTTGGCTATTTGTTAGTCGATCTAAATTCGAATAAAATGATATACGTGTATTTCATCAGTGATAACAATAAATAACTGGTTTTCTTTTAATACTCACATCTACCTCTAATCGGGTTCGGATATCCTTTCGTATTTGAAGAAAATAAATATTTATGATAAATTTGGATGATTATTAGTCTTTTCGTATTTTTCATCCCAAAAAGAAATTAGGAAAATGAAACCTACACTCCTCCTTGCAACTTGAGGACTGCTGTCAACGATATTCTATGCTTGCTAGATTATTTGATGGATTACATGATATCATATATCAATAGAGAGAAGTCATCCTGCTAGCGAACTTTCATAGAATTAACAAGGAAAACAAAAAATTTTGTAATTCATTTCAATGGTAGAAGCGATGATCGTATTAGACTTATAACTTAATAGTGTTAGGAAAAAATATTTAAAGCATAATATTTTTTTCCTTCTTTATGTATCAAAATGGGTTTATCATCAAAATACAAACTTGATATTCAAATATAAATATCAATCAGCATAATATAAACAATAGAGCAAAAAATCAATCACACAATAAGACCAAACTTTTTAGAAAAAATCATGGGATCGTAGTCCACCTCAAACTTTCACTGTCAATAGTAAATAAAGATAATAAATGTATGTCTCACGTGTGTATAGCAAAACATATATTAGAGAGGATAAACTATAGATCGACACCGTTAGGATTGTAGAGTTTGCTGCGAGGATTCTCTACATAAAATTTGAGCCAAAACTGATGACATTTGACCACCGATCGTCAAATAAAAAACTCAAAAACCTTACTTTCTTTCTCTATTTCTCTCTTTGCACCGTCGCTCGATGCACGCGCATATGCACACACGCACGCTGCACTCGTTCACAGCGCGCACACACGCTGCACCTTACCTTATCTCTTTTTTTTTTTTAAATTTCTGCTTTCAATTAGTGATTTGAGCTCAATAGGCCAATTATCTAAGCTCATATATGGACTGGACCAACAAATAGAAGAGCTGAAAGAATAAAGAGAAAAATGAACAGTCCGAGGAGATCCAAGCACCACACTATAAAGTGGGCTAGCCCAGGTTCATCTGCTCTAATTTCTACCCTGTTATTCTGACTTCTGCAAGTTGGACAAGGTTTATTTGCTGGATTAATTTTTCCACTGAACTGGAGTCAGAGTTATCACCAAAGAGTTACAGATCCGAATGGATCCAGCTGAAGTGGCTCATGAATTAACAGAGAGTTACTGAGGGGGCAGCAAATTTGACATCTAGCTTCAGGTCTGCTCTGTGTGTCCAACTTCGAATATACTGGTCCTCGCTGTCCGGTAACAGGTCACAGGTGGATGTCTACTTTCGCTGGGACAAGTATGGTCCCTGGCTCGCAGTGGAATGATCATGAGCAAGTATAGTTGATAGCATTTCCGTCAAATGGATGCTCATGAACTCCGTCTGCTGCGGATGTGGGCGCATCCTCGGACTCGATGGACCACAGCTGTGTATCTAGTCAACTCCACACACACACATGTACACCAAACTCTATCTGGACTGCACCAACACAACACAGGCTGGATGGATGGTGAGCTCTCTGTGTCAGCCACCATGGCGAGCCATCTTCTGAAACGTAACAGGTTAACGAGAGGTTGGCCAATTCAGGATTTCCTTGCTTTGACAAACTTGGGTCTTTCCGATAGCTTCAGAGGGTGCAGAATTTAATTATCAGTTTGCTGTACTTTATCTGGTCTGTGCACTGTTTCCATCCCCCCTAATAGTTTTAAAGAAGATCAAATTCCGTATGGTGGGATCAAAAGTGAGAGCCTGGAGACACTGAAAAGGAGGAGGAGGGAGAGTTACTGGGAAGGAGAGATGGTGGGATGTAATCATGGCAAGGGATAGAAATGATGGAGGCTATAAAGCCTCTCATGTTCTTGTCATATTCCTTTTGCTATTTGACTTCTCTTCGTATCCCATAGCTTGCGCCGGGATGAATACATAACCTGTAATTACCTAGCAGGAAACATTATCGATCCCTACGAGCATATGGATAATGAAGCTAATTAAGGGTCGCCAAAGCTGCCGAAGAACAACATCCTTCACCACCGAAGAACTTCCGTGAAAGTTATATACAACGCAGACAAAGTCTCCACACGCGTGCATGGGCAGTGCGAGCGTCCTTTACTCAATCCTACCAGATAGGCATGCCTTAATTAATCGGGATGAAGGCTTTGTACAGCTGCGCAGTTCTCCTCCATAATGATCTCGCATGCAGGCATGCATGCATGCACGTGAAAAAGATGATAACCCACGTACTGTTGCTGGAAAAAGATACTAATTGTTTGTACGTGTGTGCATAACCAAGATTGATTACTCCCTGGATGATTGCGTAGTTTATGTAGCATTAAGTCTCAGATGATTGCTTAGTTTCGTTCAACTTCTCTCTCTCTCTCTTTATATACATATATATCACATATATATATACTCCGGCAAATACCAACGCATGCGTGGATACTATAATCTAGAATCACGAAACACCAAGTACTCTTTGACGCTATCGATTGATAGCTAAGTTTACGTAGCTCACATGCCCAATAGTCGATCTGCATCTTGTTAAAGGGCATTGGAAGTGAGAGAGTAGAACTGTGGGAGTGAGTGAAAGTTTGACTTTTACTGGAGAACGTGTGTGCATCCGCTCCTCACCTATCATTACATCTTCCACCTCCCTAGCCTGGAGCAGCGACTTAGCATTATTGCTTCATATGCAGGAGGGATCCCCAGGCGAGAGAATCTCTAAGTGTTATGTGAACGATGAGAACTGCTCTTCTTTTGAAGAGAATGATGAAAGCTTCTCAAATCGTCGATCGAATCATTCCAAATGAATTGGTAATTGAATCGTGGCATAAAGTGAAAACAGATGACTTTTTGAAGGGAAAGATTTGACTTTTAACAGATAAAAGCATCTTTCCCATGGCTTTCCATTTAGCTTTTCTTTTTTGTTCCTTATCATGACTAGGAATGAGCTCGAGATAGCCATGACTTGGGAAACAAACTCTCTCTTAATATATATCATGTTAAAATAAGAAAAGTTGATGAATGTTACATTATTATATTGATAAATATAGTAATAACCTAAAAACTAAAGTTCAAGTAAGAGATGGATTTTAATAACAGTAGGAGTTTGAGTGACACGGAAGTAATTTGTTGCTTCAACCTGCATCAGTATAAATAATGTAATACTAGTGGAAGAAAATATCACTGTGACTTGGGGCTGTTATTTGATTCCTCTCTCTACTTATTTTCCAGTGAAAAGATTTATCTTTGTTTGTCTCTATATTTTTATTTTTCAAATATTAGAAAAATTAAACTTCGTGGTTTTCCGGTCATGTCATAGCATATTTTTGTTGACAACATTCAGATTGAATTCAGCCTTAGCACTTACCGTTTGTGAATGATCTAAGACACAATTACAAAAGGTAAAATAAATGTTGTAACAAAATTCTTTGTTATATTTTCAATTATTAAACGTTATTTTTTTATACTTTATTTTAAATTGATCTTAAATATTAATTATTTAATAAACAAATTAACTGTTCCATTTGAGTCATATGTAAAAGAATGAAAAAATATATTTAAAGATGAAAAAGAAGTGATTATCAAGGTTATTGTAAAAGATGGTGATTGAGAGGTTTTTGCTGATTATATTGCAAAAGATGATTACATTTCTTTTTTTGATAGAAAAAATAAGACACCAATTGTTATCATTTTTCGGTTTTACATTTTTTTTTCTATTTTGTTATTCTTTCATCGTGGATGGTGTTTATTGAACCGCTACATGTCTTCTAATACTTTAGATTGAATATATGATGTCCAAAATACCCCGTTTTTAGTTGGAAAAACTTTTGTCTTATAATACTCTTTAGTATAAAAATAATGTGTCATACTACACATTATAGTTTTCCGTCATTTATAAGATGAGGAAATTCTGTTTCCTTTTTATTGTTATAACAATAAGATTTGCATCTAAAAAAGAGTGATACACATAAATACTTCAAATTTTAAATAATACGAAAGATAAAATTATTAACAAACGTAAAAAGATCATATCAAATAAACACTAACATATTTTTTGCAGATACATATATCGTCATATTAAATATATCAAAAAATATGTTCTTAATTTGAAAAATAGTCATATTTAGTATTACACCTTAGGATACTCACACTAATTAGCAAAAGAGTACTCATAATACTCTAAAAATACTTCTTATAAGATTTTTTAGATGATTGATATATTACTAATTCTAAATTTACTTGCAGGTCAGCAGTAATTTATTTTTGTCTAAGATTTTTGTAGCATAGTAAAATAAAGGTATTATAATAAAAGCATAAATATTGGTAGTACTATATAAAAATCACATGGTGGTGCAATTTGGCAGGTAATGAGGATAGTCGCCAATTGGATGTGCGATATACACTGATATTATTGTACGCTATCTTCCAAAACGCAGTCTATATTCTTTTTCTCATTGACTTGCAGTACCTTTCACCACATACACCCCTCTTTCCTTTGTGTGTGTGTGAGAGAGAGAGAGAGAGAGAGAGATCAGAGGTAAGAAGAGTGCAAGAAGAAATGTTCCCATCCACTTCCAAGGGGGTGATGAACCAAGGTCTGGTGGAGAATCCAGAGATAATGGCGACTTCTCACATGGGTTTCAACCTCCAAACCTCACATCTTCCTCCTCTGACCTTCTCTCCCTACCCTCTCAGCAAGACTTGCACTGTGGGAGGAGAAGATGCTGTCTCTCGCTTGAGGGGAAACCTACCCTCCTTGCCACCGGATCATGGAGACGATGGCTCAGGTCGTCTTGGGCAGTCACCGACACAAAGATCAAGTAGTGATCTATGGTAAGTCAAAAAAATCTATGTAAGACCTTATAGCATAGGTTTATCAAAAATACAAGACGAGATATTTCGATCTTTTCACCTGATTTCTTTCGCATGAGTCTGATTTGTGCTTCGTATTCAGGTCACGCACTGGAGATAGGGCAGCCAGCGACAAAGGATCATCTGTGGCTGCAGGCGAGTATTACAGTAACAACAAGAACGGTCCTGCTGCCAACAACATCATCATCGACGGTCTATCTGTTGGTGCTATGAGGATGAAGAAAGTTAAGGTGAGGAGGAAGGTGAGGGAACCAAGGTTTTGTTTCAAGACCATGAGCGAGGTGGATGTCCTAGATGATGGCTACAAGTGGAGAAAGTACGGGCAGAAGGTTGTGAAGAATACCCAGCATCCAAGGTACGTATATGCAGCATGAGATGAGAAGTCACAGTGCACTTCCCATTTCCATGCTTCCTTTCTAATTTCCATTTCCTTTTATTTCATATTAGGAATGCAAAATCCTGCTTAGGATCCAGCTTTCATTGGATTCATGATGCTGCTAAGGACTAGATAGGCTCCAGAAATCTTCTTACTTACTAGATCATGGAATTAGTATGAAGTTCTACACACGGAGTATATCAACGAAGTCTTTGAGTCTTAAAGCTATTAACAGGCTTATTTTTGCCAGCATATACCTCGAAATAAATAATAATAATCAAGAAATAGTAAAGTATCAAGAGAACAAAGCAGAATCATGACATACTGAGTTTCGTATCAGCAATAAAATGTCGAGGACAAAGATATGCATGTTTTTCCAGCAGTCAAGAAGGGAGGATGTCGAGAGAAGTCTTCATGAAAACCCATCGTTTCTCCTGAAAAAGCATATCTAAATAATTAATTTATTGGGAACACATTACAGTTCAACTTGTAAAACATTATTCATAACATGTTTCATTCCTTTCATGATATTTAAACCCACGAAAATGGTCGACATGTTGGAAATAATCTTTGGTAACTGTGACAATTCTGATCAGAACATGACCAAAGAAGTAATTATAGGACATCCACAAAGGAGAAGTCAGTCTATAACTTTAAATGATATACCGTACATATATTGGTTTTCTTTTCTGGCTCAAAAATCACATGACATATACATTGTCTTTTACAGAAATGATAAAAGAAGATATAAAAGATGCTAAATATATGTTAGCATGTTGAAAAGACTAGTGAAAATAAGTTCTTCATTAGTTTTTGACACACACATATATATATATATATATATATATATATATATATATAAACTCGTTCGTTTGAGGTGAGATGTGAAGTCGTATTAAGTGCTGCTATAAGGCAATATTTAGCTCCCCATCATCGTTTGCTGACACCTAAAGATAGGAGTTAGGTCTCTTCTTGAGGTTAAAAAGTCATGAATAAGAGAACTGCATGATCTCTCTCAATCTAATCCCAAAGAATATGCAACGGAGCATGAATAATGTTATGGAAATTGAATTGTTTTTTTGTGTAACAAGCCAGTAGGGAGACTTAGAAACAAGTACTGTGAGCTGTTGGTTATCTTTACTAAGTGAATATAACTTACTTCATTTTACCTGTTTTTGTTGCCCTATCTAAGAACACAAACTTCTCATTTGCATGAACCAAAGTTATATATAGATTTCTGAAAATTTTAGGATGAATTACTTGTTTATTATCTGCAAGCAAGTAATGTTGGTGTTCGCTAAACGTTAGGCTTAGCATTCCTAGTTCAGCAAGCATAAAAGTATGAAGCAATGTAGTCATCATATACATTCAATGATAACTTTACGTTTAGCTATAGTACAATCAATATCTTGTAATGTTTACCCAAGAAAAAAGTGCTGGATTTATGGTGGTACTGACCAGGATGAATTGCTAGAGGATTTTTTATTTTAGTTTTGAGGGCTTGATGATATTTCTTTGGAATGACATTCAACTTCATGCACCCGAAAGATCATTGGTTCTTTTGTTTATGGGGAAAAGGAAAGTTGTCTTTTAGTCTTGAATCAGGTTTCTATACGGCAATCATTGTCCATGTCGTATCACTTCATGAACTTGTGTCGTTTCTTTCTTTCTTTCATCTTTTCCTTGAAATTATTTGCGTTCAATTATTTCAGTTGAATTAGGCCATCAGACGACGCAAACACAGGCGGACGGGAAGCATTGAACCGATCAAATGTTTTGAGAGCACATCCTAGAATCTCTTTAAGGATAAGAGAACCAAATCTTCTTCCAACTCTCCGATGTAGCTTTGCCACCAAATGGTGTTTAATGCTAGAAGTGGAAGCTTCAGGTGATGCAGCGGGTTTGTATATCGAACACCTGCGTAGTGGAGTCATGTTAGCTCACATCCTGAGCTTAGAGAAACCCTCCTTCCAAGTCCAGGCTATACTTTTTCCTTCTCTCAAGATTCATGTGTTAGCAAGGCAAGAGTCATCGGTAGGAGAAGTCGAACCTTGAACTTAGTACTTGTAGGAGGAGACGTCACTGTTACAGGTTCTGGAAAAGCTTAAAGCTCTCGCACGCAACAAGGGGAGGTGGTGGGACCCTGTTAGGATTGGCCAAGATCACGAGAAATGATGACCAGCGTCGTATAGGGGGTGAAGCACCATCATTCATCTCTCCATTTGCTGGACCTTCTTGACACGGATCATATGTTTGCTTGTGGGCATAGCTACCCTATATAGATTCGTATTGGTCGTCTGGACAAGGTATAATTGAGAGCTGCTCTCCTTGATCACATTATCAGGTGATGATGATGATGATGACTACAGTGAGACCCACTCACACCCATATCTGACTTGCTCCCAGCAAAGAGTCCTCCCGTCTGAGGAGCTCTGCCGCTTCATGATGCCACTGAGCTCTCTGCCTCAGCACTACATGGAAAAGAACTGAGGGAATTTGCAATCATTCCTTCTATGCTGGTGGCCCGACCACTGCTGTTCTGAAATGAATGGCAAGTGGCCGGATCTGATGCTCCGGGCTTTTGGAAGGGCATGCATGCATGATGATGATGAACACCACATTCTTTTGTAGCCTAAACGCTCTTCCAAATCACTGTTACATATGGTAAGTTGCCGTGATGATGATGTTTGCCATGGACAGGAGTTACTACCGGTGTACACAAGAGAACTGCCGGGTCAAGAAACGGATCGAACGGATGGCAGAAGATCCGCGCATGGTGATCACCACATACGAGGGCAGGCACGTGCATTCTCCATCGCATGCGGAGGAGGAGTCCCAACCTTCGTCGGAGGTCACTCTCTTCTGGTAGCTAATTGATTCCCAGCGTGCTGTCCAAAGTCTCGACTACTCACTCGAGTTCTACAAATTCTTCCGATGCATTAAGACACACACTCTCAGTCTCTCTCTGACTCTCCGTGCTGTCATGTTTGTGTGTTAGAAAGAGCTTGTAGAACATTAGGTTTCTTCGACTTTCCATATTGTGCAGACTGATCATGTTGGTGTGAGAGTAAAAGATGCTTTAGCTGTGCAACCTTTTGCCATGACTTCCCTTATCCCTGTGGATAAAGAAGGCCGGAGGAGACTGGTAACTGTTCTTTGACATTCCTCGTGGTGGTTCATAGGTCATGCAGTGCCTCACCCACACGGATCTATCGATACATATAACTTGAAAGTATGCGGTCCTTTGATCTCCTAAGTTAATTTGCTCACAAGGAGAAGGGAGTGAACGTGGAGTTCATTTGCTCGACTCCAAACACGACGTGGTGCCATAACACTGTGGGAAAATTTCGAGTTTTCCAAAGGAATCAGAGAACCACTACAATTAGGGCCGGACATACATGGGTCACTTCCAAGGACCCAGGTTGCCGATCCAACAGAAGTCAGCCCCCAACGCCTACGAATCAAAATTAGGAAGAAGGCGTCCCAGCGTTTCGCAGACCACATTCCTGCAGTGCGCGCATCTGCAGTGCAAAAAATAGATGCGGCACAACCAAGATCCACGGTGCATCACTCGCCATCCCGTTGTCATCGATCGGGGATAGTACGATCTGAAGCCGCGGGGTGATGGTACCCCGTGTCGCGCCGTCCTCTCCTTTCGCCCCTCACCTCGTGCCTCTGATGCCGATATTACTGGGTCGTTGGACCGCCGGGTTCGTCGTCGTTACGGAGGAACCCCTCCCTCTTTTGATCTCTAATCAAGGTCTTGAACTTTGCAATTCCTTCTCCTCTTCTTTTTTCCTTCCGTTCTTGCTGTAACTTTCTTGATTAATTCCTCGTAAATTTTCTTTTATCAGAGGCCTAATTCGTCGCTATGGTGGGAAGCGGGGATTTTGATTAGGTTTTGTTGCAACGGCACGTATGTTTATGGATTGCGGCTCAGGTTTCCTTAGGGATTCAGGTTTCATTTGTCTGATTTGGGTATCGCTCATTTCTTTCTGTTTTCCATGGGATTCCCCCCACCCCCCCTTCCCTTTTTTTTTTTGCTCTCTGTAAATTTGTATTTGTATTAGCATTATGATACTTTGGCATGTCGACGTTAGAATGTATGAGATGAAAAAATTAGTTGAAAAAGAACATGAATTATATGTCCTCTGCACTCGAAGCACTTTCATCAGGAGAACAATGATTTGGTTGTTCCTGTAATTAGTTTTCCTTGAAAAATATTATTATAATTTTGTTGGAATCATGCATGAAAATGAACTGTTTTATTATGCTCGGTAGAAAGTATAGGCTTTTGATGGAAGTGCATGATTTTATATGATATCAGCAATCTTTATTTTCACCCTGGAAAGTAAATTTCCAGAGTTGCATTCTAGCTTCATAAATTGAATGTCTATGAGTAAATATGTGAAATCAAAATTTGATAAATTTACAAGAATATCGGCATGTTATTGAAATAAATTTGTATTACTGCATCATGACATTGTCAATTTGAATCCATATTATGAAATTAAGTGACATTGAATATTACACTGACTTTGCAAAGCATCATGTTTAAATCCCAACTTTTTTTTGTTAGCCTGTGTCAATTGTGTTCTGCTGTAGAAGATGTTATGTAACCGCTGCATCGTTGATGGTTCTTGCAGTAAAAGGGAACCCAATATTTGAGGAGCCAACTGGAACTCTCTCCTAGATCTTCATGTCGTAGAAGAATCCACGTGGCTCGGATGAGCAGCTTCTCCAATGATATCAACAGTGGAAGGAGGATTTTTTTTAATTCATCTTCAGGCTATAGCAAAGGTCTCTCTTGATAATCCTAGGCTACAGAAATGAATGAGAACCCACGAGTTTTTCCCTGGAGATAGTATCAATCGGTCGAACAAGAAGTTTATCCTGATTTACAGCTGGCTTCCAGAAAAGACCAAGTCTCTCGTGGATGCGCTTCCTTCGTCTGTTTTTCCGATGCCTCCGCAGGAGTGAACGTAACATTTCCCCCCAAAGTAGGTCCAGTACATCTTTCTGAAACTTTATTAGATTCTTCCACTACTAATAATTCCAAGTAACCTGTTACTGAAGATGCGGTTGATGAGGACAAAAGAAATATGCACCTGAAGAGTAGCCTGAAGAAGCCATTCGCGGATGGTTCTGTTTTGGGCATTCAAGCTGTTGATTCAAATGACTCATTGAGAGAATTACCAAGTGGATTTACCAAAAGATGCAAAGTCCAGTGGACCGATACAAATGGTAATGAGCTTGTGAAAATTAAGGAGTATGAACCCAGGTATCGTCCCATCTGAATACCAAGAAAAGTGTTTTCATGCTTCCTCTGATTATGACTAAGTTTTACATGTTAATACTGGTAAGAAGAGAGATGAATCGTAATTATTGCTTTATATTTGTCATGATGATCTCTAGAACTTATGCCTCAGGTGATGAATTTTGTGCTCATCTTCCATTTGGCTGGCTGTGTTTTATGTGACATCATGGGTAAACAAGATAATCCAATTTTTTAGAGCCCCAGAAAGTTCGATGGTCGGTGAGATTTACACTCATGAGATCACAGATCTCCAACAGGTTGGCATGGTGAAAATCAGTGAGACTTAAGAGTTAACTCGTGGTTTAATCCTGTAAACGAAGCATTTATTCAAGCTAAGTACATGACAAGAACAACCTGAATAAAATGTGTTATCGAAGGCTGACACAATAGTTAAATCCCTATCGTAGTCCAGATGGAGAGCAGTAAAGTAACACCAGTTCTGGTCAAGTTTATTGATAAATGTTTCTGAACCATATGGAAATCCTACAAGTATATTCGACTCTTTCTTACGTACTAACACAAACAAAGTTTGTCAGCAAGAGATTTATGGATTTTTATGTGAGAATTGATTTTTAATTTCGTTCTGGATTTGGAACCATTGAAATTAAATTAAAAGCTTGGGTTGTGACAGTGGTTACTTTAAAGATGAGGAACGAGTATCCTCCTTACTAACTACATGAAATGATTAAGATTTTACTTCAACAGATTAGACATAATATTTGATAAAGTAGGTTCAAGAACTATCAATGACATGAATTTTCTATTTTTAGCCTCATCTTCTTCCTTATGCAGTATGGGTACAGTAATTATTTCTTTTCAAAATAACTTTTGATACAGCTGTTACAACAGTTGAACATGGGAATTCAGCACAAGGGTTCTTTTGTTCATTTACTATCATCTTTTCTTCCTTCCTAGATTCCATATTCAAATTTATGGAAAATAATTGAGTTTTAATTGGTTGGGTTTATGTTGCAGTGACGACTCCTCATCAGATGATGAATTTGGATATCATGGTGGCAAATGCCAATGTATTATTCAGTAGATCTCTTCTTTGCTGTGGATAAAGGGGCATGCAATATTGGGCAATTTTGATCTCCTTCAGGTCAACTGTAAGATCATGCTGCTTGTTTTCTTGACTATTCATGAACTCCTAACTTCATTGGACTTGCCTGCATTTACTGACTTCTGTTGTACTTGTGTATCATTGTATTGATTGGGGACAATTTCTGTTGTATACCCTTTTTTTTTTTTTTATGCATCCACTATACCTTGATTAAACTCTTCAGCTATTCTTCATTCTAGATTTATATTTTCACAATCTCGGTGATGCCCGATGGGAACTCTTTTCTGTTGTTCTGTAATCATCATTAAGTTTCTTGTTTGTATTTTTGTCTTGTTTCCTATCGCATATGCTTCAAAAGGCCGATCTTAGTGATAAAGTGACATGTTACTCCGTCAAGTCCTCTAATTATTAAGCAGACCGTCTCTTGAGTAGAAAAAAATATTCGTTCAAGTCCTTGCTAGCATATTCCAAGGGGAAATAGAAATGAAAGCATGTGAATGATTTCAGTGCCTTCATGTTTCTCCCTCCTGTCCCAATCAAAATATAAAGATTCCACCTCAGTGTAAAGTCGTTTGTTATCTCCAGCAACATCTCAGCGTCTTGCAAATTCCTTACAATAAAAAGCAAGATGGACCTTAGAGCAAAATTTAGTCTTGTAATCCTTAGCAGATAAGTTCTCTATTTTCTTGTCGTTCTTTTGTTGTGTGTTCTTGTGGTCAAACCTCTCCTCCACTTCATGTATGAGCTGGTTTTTATTCTCTTCTGACCTTGCTTGGCAGATAAATGATCGGTAATTATATCATGACCATCTTTACGGGAAATGCCTGCACTGTTATCATTCAAGGATGCTGTAAGATGACATGAACCAAGAACTAAAGCTGCCATAATGTTTCTTCTCGAGGAAAAAGCTCCATTGTAGAGGCAATAGTTTGCTTTCATGTCTTGCCAAATGCCAACCGAGTTAATGTTTTCCCTAGGTAGTATTTGGTTATCCGTGTTGAAGCTTATTCTAGCACTGTCATTGTTATCGTGTGGTTCTGATGCTTTCATCGACCTATTTCTTCCACGTCGATGTAGCGAGACCCAACACGTTAATTTCCTCCGGCTATTGCTATTGACGTGTTAGGGCTGCATCTTCAACTTCTCATTGTAAATCTACATAAATATTCTTCGAGTTACCAACCCAACAGCAACAGAAAATACCATTCAATCAGATAGAAATCCTATTGTAGCCACTCAGAGCATGCCCTTCTTCTTGCTGCATTCTTCCGGTCACTGTCATTACCTATTTCCTTCATGAGACCTGGCTCCCTCTTTGTTGACTTTGACTTTGGTGGCGCAGCATTAGAATGGAGTAGTGTTCATGAAAACCTGTACCAAGAGCAGGATGTCGAGAGGAACGTAAGTTAGCTCTGGCTTTCTTCCGGGCCTGTAATCAGCAGTCGTACGTTACCGCAATACTGATAGGTAGAGTATCCATGAATTGTCCAAGCTTTCTTGAGTAACCCTGTCGCATTAAACTTGCATTGAAGCCTAGTCTGCAAAATGGTTCATACAATGACGTCTTCGTTTCGGGCCAATTCTCTATCAGACCATATTTAATGCATATATCTTTCTTCTTTCCGAAAGAAACGGATCCCGTTAATTTCATGCAACTCCATTCCTTGATGGTACAACCCAAATGCCTAAAATCTCTGCCAAAACCAGAAGCAAATCTGATCCTGATACCCCACAAGTCATTACAATTTTCCTTATTCTGCGTTCTCGACGTATCACGCATTAATCCCCGTACCATATCAAGTTCTAAAGAACGACCATTCACCATAACTCCCATTCCTTAATGCTATTCGAAGCACAAGAGGCGCCCGGAATCTGCACCTCGAACCAGGAGCAAATGATCTGTTCCAGCTACATCTTGCTCCTCCGATCTTGTTTTCAATGCCGTTTCCTCGATAAATACACTTGACGCGATCCCGCATGAGATATCTCAAGAGAAGAGAAGAGAAAAGGAATGGGAAGGAAGAAAGCTACCGAGAGATCTCGTTACGGCTCTTTCGCCAGACTAAGTAAGCCGCTATCCAAGCCTTCGATCTGCCTGTGGCTCTTGTCAGGCAGAAAGTGCTTAATCAACACGTCCTCCGACAGCGAGAACGACCGGACTGCCGCCGCCATAAACTTTGACGACGACGAGGAGGACATCTGCCGAGCCTACTACATCTCCAAGCCCACCGACATCTCGCCGCGGTTGACCTGGCCGCCGCCGCACGTCATCCGTGCTTCCGAGCGTTTCTTCGTGCCCCCCACCGCGGCCAGCTCCCTCGTGGAGGAAGTCCGGGCTAGCTCCACCAGTCAATCCGACATGGTCAGCGTCGACAGCACCGCAGTCATCACGTTCTCCAAGGATCCCTGCCATGATTTCCTGATATCAATGCAGGAGATGATGGAGGCGCACAATGCGGGGGGCGCGGATGACCAGTTGGATTGGGAGTTTATGGAGCAGCTTCTCCTCTGCTATCTGGAGCTCAACGAACAGAGCGTCCACAAGGACATTCTCAGGGCCTTCACCGATCTGACCGCGGCTTTTCGTCGCGTGATGCTGTAGGCATCGATCGCAAATCCGCTGTTGTCACCGTTTTCCAATGATTGCATTGTCTAATCGGCGCCGGAGAATAAACAGACTAATAGTCTTGCCCTCGGAACGTAGAGGAGATCGTACATTGCGTGCTTACGTTACAGTGTGATGCCGCCCATTGTTCTTGATGTATGAACAGAGTAGCAATAGCATAATATATTTATGATCCTGATAAGAATGTTGAACTACGTGTTTTCACAAACCGGTAAACCGGTAAATACGGAAGTCCGGACTCGTGAGTCTAAAAACAAGATCTTTGAGGGTAAGAGTAACACGTGAGTCTAAAAAAAAAAATAGTTTTGAGGGTAAGAGTGACGCGTGAGTCTAAAAAAAAAAAATCAGAGCCTTATCAGCGCTCTTAAGTCGAGGCTTATGACTCACTTTCTAGTGCCAATATAATAAGTCAATATTTGATCATTATTTTGAGACATGTAAACTTTAAAATGGATCTATAAATGTAAAAGTGATCCGGATGGCTTATAAGTCTTTGGTTCCCTTGCTCTTCAACTAATGTGAGACTAAATATTCTTATCAGTGCTCTCGAGAGCTAATGGCTCATAGCCCTCATTCTAACGCCAAAAATATTATGCACATTTTATGTCGTGGCCTAAGAGTCGATATAACTTGATCTAATCATAAAAGCGTAATGTTGTCCAAATGATTTCTCAATGAAAGAATGATGAGAGAGTGAGGTCGGCCTCGAAGTGTTGACTGGGCCTTCAAGGGGGTCTTGAGTTGGAGTCTAGTTATTCTTAATCGTGTGTTAGATCTTGCACAATATATTAACAACGGGGGGAGATTCTCGACTTGACTCATCCGATGGTTAAGTTAGTGCAAATGTGTTTCTCTTGATGTATTCTATCGGAATAAGAAATCAATATTTATATTTACGAAGACAATCGAGGGGTACAATAATTGATAATAATTGCTAGTATCTCCAGCAATACGATTGAGCGGGCGATCGACTAGTACGCCTCCTATAGGTTGGCCCGTTTAGGTTTTTGTGGTGCAGCACTGACTTGTATAGCCCCATGCAATGTGAAATCGAGTGGAGGGACACCTCCTACTATGTTGGTTTTCTTTTGTGTCAAACAAATGTCAAATTATGTTTCACATTGATTCTACGATTAAATGTCAGCTAATGACTAAAGTTGGTGTGAAAATATTTGTAGGGAGATTCTCGGGTGGCTAAAGCCAAGGCTTTGAAAAATTACATAGGTTGATTCGTTATTTTTTGTAATCTCAAATTTATTAGTATTAAAAAATAATATTCTTTTTACTACAAATATGATGGATATATATATATATATATATGCACAGATATGACCGTTTTGAGGGCATTTACACAGATATGACCGTTTTGAGGGCATATTTGCAAAATTATTATCTTTTGGTTCCCTCTCTGTTGTGGAAAATTCATTTCGCGCCAAACCTATCTTCCCGTATAAGTATCACATAACGAGTCGTGTCTCCAATTCTAATTGTTTAGCTCCTCGCCGCACGAAGGACGATGCAGAAGCGGCAAACGTCCATCCTCGCCTTCCTCAAAAAACCCTCGGCGGAGAACCGAAGGTGCGACGGCCCTTCGCCCTTGTCCGACGTTCTGCCAGGCCCGCATTTCGGCTCCGCGGGGGCAGAGAAGCCCTCCGATGAACGCTTTCCAGAGATTCGAGGAACGGACACTCCGCCCGAGAAGCCCTGCTGCCAAATCTTCCCGGCAGGGGCCCCGGAGATCAAAGGCGATGACAGCCGCAGCGCTAGCCCTTTTTCGAGTGTCATGCGCAAGTTCGTGAAAGAAGACAAATCCGAGGGCTTCAGAAAGGGGTATGAGTTCGACTTATTCGTCAATCTAGGGTTTTCTATAATATTGATTGTGAACTCTTTAGTTGTTGTTCTTGCCCAGGTTGTTTGATGCTTTATCTGTACCTTGTGACACCGGTTAGCTCAATCGGGCTTTATGTTCTTTCATATCGTTCTCAATCAGAAGAACCTCTTATTTTTTTGTCAAGCTGTTGCAAAGTAGCTTATCCTTATGATCACAACTTGGAGGATCTACGGGTTTCCCTCTTTCCCTCCTGAAAGTAGGCCCTAGAGTGCTGAACGTGTTCTTAGCTGTGATCTGATTTGCTCTACAACTGAAGATTGGTAGCATATAACCAAAAAATAGGCTAAATCATGCACCGCCCTTTTACATCTCCGATGTGAAACACTGCAGATGGTGCATATCTAGTTGTGTTTGCACGGTAATCAGTCAGAAGTGTGTGCCACTTGTCTAATTTGGTCTGCTGTTGTCTTATTGGTTCCTTTGTCTTGTTTAATAGTTTACTATTTAAGATTGTTGCTTACCCAATTATTAGATGTAGATGGGTCATGACTATCTTAAGAATTAGCAGCACTATGTTTTGCATCACATTGAAACAAAGTTACTGCACTCCAGAAGTACATCCATTCCATACACTTATAGTTATTTAGCATCCAGATGACCCAAAATTTGCACGATTGGAAAACAAAGCAACGCGGGAAGGCTACTGTGGTATTACAACTGAAATAACAGTTAAAAGTTCCACATTTATGTAACACCTCTGATTAGTCACACATCGAAAGTGGTCAAGATTAAGATTGACTTATAAGGGTTTGATGAGTGTATTATTATCAACTTCAGTTTAAACATTTTGGTCAGTGGTTTAGACCAAAAAACGAAGTTGATAGGCCAGTTAGCCCATCAGGCCCGGGTCATGACATTTGGTATCAGAGCCGACCTAGTATTTGAGCATGGTGAGGGGGCTCGAGTAGGAAAGGGCTACCCGTAGACGGAGTCATAGGACTCGTCACGGCGTGGAGCCACCACTGGGCTATGCCTCAGACACTATACTAGGGCATGATCTGGGTTATATTGGGCCTTGACGAGGACATCAAGCCTTTGAGTGGGGGTGCTTGTAACACCCCTGATTAGTCCCACATCGAAAGTGGGCAAGATTAAGATTGATTTATAAGGGTCTGATGAGTGTACTACTATCAATTTCAGCTTAAGCATTTTGGTCAGTAGTTTAGACCAAAAAACGAAGTTGATAGGCCAGTTAGCCCATCAGGCCCGTATTCGAGCATGGTGAGGGGGCTCGAGTATGAAAGGGCTACCCGTAGACGAAGTCAGAGGACTCGTCACGGCGTGGAGCCACCACTGGGCTACGCCTCACACACTATGCTAGGGCATGATCTGGGTTATATTGGGCCTTGATGAGGACGTCAAGCCTTTGAGTGGGGGTGCTTGTAACACCCCTGATTAGTCCCACATCGAAAGTGGACAAGATTAAGATTGACTTATAAGGGTCTGATGAGTGTATTACTATCAACTTCAGCTTAAGTATTTTGGTCAGTGGTTTAGACCAAAAAACAAAGTTGATAGGTCAGTTAACCCATTAGGCCTGGGTCATTACATTTATGTGCTTGAAGAATAAAGAGCACTATATGTTTTGTATGATACCATTAAGATTTTACATTGTGTCTTTATGATTTAATTGATGACTTAATATGCAGCCTGAAATTAGAATCTTTAAATTTCGATAAGGTGAAATATTTTGGTTTGTATTTTTTTCAATTTTCTGACATCAAACATTCATATTTATTCATATTTATCATATAGGTATGATGATGCTTTGCACATTAATTGTTTCATATCATATAATGTTTTATAAACAGTTTTCAGTATGAAGATTTAATTGTTTTTGCTTCAGGATGGCTGGAGGCAATCATTAGTTGTAATGGGTCATGTTAATCCCAGTGAAGTTCGAGTTCTTTTTTGTTTGAATAGGCTACATATTTGAAGTTGCTGTTCATGAGTTTTGTTGAAGTCTGAGTTCTTTTTGGTTTAATCAGGCTACATAGTTCAAGTTGCTTTTCATGAGTTTTGTCCTTTTATGATTCACAGGAACCAAGAGGGCAGTGGTTCCTTTATACGTCACTCTAAATCTAATTCTGCTGAAAAAAGTCGTGTGAGAAATGAAATGCCTTCTGATGAGCACTCAAAAACACATACTTCAATATTTAAAGAAGAGTGTGATGGAATGGATCTGCATTTTGGACCTGATTCAGATGTTCTGGGACCAGAAACTCCAGCTACACGCCCACTTGTTCCTCGTCTTAAGCGAGTTCAGGATGGTCTGACTGATTTTAATGACAAGCAGAGTTCTCTTCTTGTTGGTTCTGGCAAAAGGTTGAAGTCAGATTTTGACTCAGTTGTTGGAAAGCACATTCAGGAAGAAGTATGTGAAAGTGCAAGCAGCAAGTTTGACTGGCTCAATCCTTCCAATATTAGGGATGCGAATGGAAGACGACCAAGTGACCCACTATATGACAAGAGAACCCTGTACATTCCACCTGATGCACTGAAGAAAATGTCCGCATCTCAAAGGCAGTATTGGAGTGTCAAATGTCAATATATGGATGTTGTCCTCTTTTTTAAAGTGGTATCTTCCTATAAAATCTACGATTATGTGAAGTTTATTTGAATATGTGCTAAAACAGTTATACTTTAGATTTATCTTGATCAATTCTTATGCAAGCTGTTTGCCACTAATAAGCTATTTTGACAGTTATATCGAGGGTAGAGGGATAGGAACAGAGAAGGGATTAAAGGAGGTGATTAAAGAAAACATTGGTTGGGGATGAATGTGTCCACAGAGAGAGTTAATTTGATTAATAATGCTTCATCAATGTTAATTTAAGAAGAGCAGCAGTATTTTGAAACAAGACAAACTTGATCATCACATGGAAACTATATGAGCATTGTCTTTAATCATCTTTCATTTCAAGAGATTGGTAATACTACTTTGTAGTTTTTCCAATATAATCTTTCTTGTGAGACTTATCCATTTAATTTGTTAGCCTATTTGATGACATATTCATAATTTTTTTTATTCATCTCTAAACTTGTGGTTTCTAAGCATTCTTGGATGGGGAATCTGAGGGTTCATGTTCTCTTATCATGGTGTTTTGAATGTGTCACTATTTATTTTGAAAAACGATCAATTTTCAGTTTGTCCTGTTATTTATATCTAGCATTTTTTTTTAATATTATCTACTTCATTAGATGGAACTTCAGAAGTTGCTAACAAATCATACTGTTCAACTTCTAAATTCAAGGGCAAGTTCTATGAGCTATATGAGTTAGATGCTGAGATTGGACAAAGAGAGCTTGATTGGAAAATGACCATTAGTGGTGTTGGTAAATGCAGACAGGTAACCTCACTGAATCTTGCACAATTTTAGAGACATGCTTGTTCTCTTGTCCCTATTTATTTGAAATGTTGTTTTTTTCTTTAACATGAAGTAGTTCATTTTCTTTTCATTATGAACTTCTATTTTCTTTTAAATGACAGATTCTGATCAAGTTTTCGTTTGCCATTATTGTCATCAATTATTTTTTAGGAAACCCTTTTATTTAGCCACCTTATCAACTTTCTCTTGTTTCTAGCTTGTTGTGTGCAATTTTCTCTTTAAATTTGTCCATGCTGCATTATATTGATATTGTTTTATGATATCCTGCCCGCATTTTCATTTATACAAATATTTGTTTGGCTGGGCTTCTTTGCCTGAGAAAGACAAGAATAACATGGTATTTGACAAACTTTCTCAGAATATTGGGCAAATGGGTAAATTACATCTAGTGACTTCTCGGTGAAAAGCTGTTGACAAATTGACATGCATTTATATCCGGAAATATGAAAAAGAAGGAGGTTCTGACATATAATGTCTCATCGCTCTTGATTTCACCAGATTTATCATTATGCAATATGCCATGCTTTTGCTTTTCTCTTTTATCTAATAATACTTGATTCTTATTGCAAGACTAGCGATTGTAAGTGATCAAGATGTTCTAAACATCAAAATGGTTAAATATAGAAAAGAGTTGATGAGTGTAACATTTGAGATGTTTAACCTAATGGAGTAATTTATTTCCATTAGAAAGACCATCAATGCTCACAAACCTTCATTTGCAGCAGCCACTTTATTGTCTTCTGCTGAACGTGAAGTCATCTTTTCTCCTATAGTTATAGAATCTTGGAGGGATATGCTTCCCACAATGGAGTATACGAACCAGTGATTACTATATCTTGCTATATTTGTTTTACAGGATCATTTCTGTCTGAGTTCACAAGGACCACTAAAATGGGAAGAGGAAATATAAAATTTTTGGAGAGCTCATACATTTTATGACTTCTTGATGCCTTTCTTGATAATTGATGTGAACATGAATGGTCCTATTGGTAAAGATGTCAAATTATGTCCTGCACATGGTGAAGTAGCTGATTTTTACTAAACATGTAAGGTCTCTTATGGTATCTGATTTGTTATCTTTGTTTTAATATTATCAAAGGTGTCAAGTTATAAACAAGAAGAAACTCTCCTGCTTGGTTTAACTTTGCTTATAGAGTTTAGAATTACGATTTCATTCTAAATATTATTTCGATATTATTGTGCAAAATCAGTAATAGTATTGTTCGTACTTTAAAATTTGGATAATTTAAAATTTTATTTTTATTTTTTAAACCTTTTATCACTATAAATATCTCACTTAGGCTAAGCTGATGGAGCATATATTCTTGAGTTTGTGAAGTACTGCAACTCTATTTTTCAGCATTGTTTGAGTTTTTTTCCTTCTTTTTAAGTTTAGTTATGATACTATATGATAGAAGGCAAGAGACTTTTCGTAAAAGAGTACGTGTGAAGGTTCTCTTCTAAGTCCAAAAAAAAAAAAAAAAAAAAAAATCAATCTTCGTCCATTGAAAGAAAAATCATTTGTAGAAGCTAATGGCATCGAGAAGAGAAATTAATAGAAGATATAAATCTAAAAAATCAGACTACTATAAATTGATTTATTTTTATTCTATTAATTTTATTTATAATTATTTATTTACTTATCATCATTTACTTTACTTGGTAATTCTTATTCGTTACGATTGATAGTATTTCAGATATATGGTTTTCTTGATCGAAATGAAAAGATGATTAAGATTTATTGTAACATTAATTCATCTCGCTCTTAGTGTATCCTAATACTCACATTTTATATCATTGAGTTGCGGGATATAAAATAGGAATGCGGGATAAGGCATTGCTTTCACATTTAACGAGCCTTATTTTGTGAATAAAGTATTCACGGGAATCTTCAACCCATTATTTTTGTCAGGCCCTGATGACACTGTTCTATGTTGGAAGTTAGATTCAAAGCTAATTCATACTACCAGCTCCTTTGAGAGATGTAAATATCTGTAAATAGATGCATGAATCTTTGTAGCCATCTATCTGTTCCTCAGTAATATCATATTATAGTTGCATTGTTTTAACTAAATATAATTTTCTGTCTAACATTTCTCACCTGAATGCTTGAACAATTTACATCCAACCATTTAGAGTAGTAGCACATTTTTTCTGCCTAACATGCTGAGACTCAAGAGACAAATCATAGGCCCTTAGTTCCAGCTTGGAGCATATAAAGGATACAGAGAGGCTTGTCAGTTATCTACCAAGGATAAAGTTAGAAGCTTGAGTGCTGATAGAACAGGAAATTGGTAGTTGTTAAGGATAGTAAATGTGACATGTAGAAAGATATTAAAGTCTGTAGACCACTGATGATGTTCTTGCTTGTGTGGATTTTGTATCATGCCAGTTGTTCTGATTTTAACTTTTCTAGCAACTTCTTGCAGGAAATTGTTTAATATTACTTCTTACTGAACAGGTTGGTATTTCTGAGGCTGGGATAGATGATGCTGTCTTGAAACTCACAGCTAGGGGGTGAGAGCATAATCTTGTCCTGCTGTCCAATTTCTTGTCATAACAATGGTCAAATAATACATAACAAATCAATACTTCTGCTTTGACGATGATCATCTTGCTGATCCTGATAGCAGCATTGACTTGTTTCTAGGATAAATTACTTCGTGTCAGTTAATATATGATTTAAGCATTATGCATGAAAACTTACAGACCTGACTGTATCGCAGTTGCTTTCAATCGGTAACATATTAGTTAACCTGAAAAAAAGCACATTTCTAATAATTAGCATGATGTTGCTGTTACATTATATGAGTTGATGTTGTTAGCTGCAATTTGCTAGTAACTTGTGTTCTGATCCTAGGTATAAAGTTGGACGAATGGAACAGCTTGAAACCTCAGAGCAAGCTAAAGCTAGAGGAGCAACTTCTGTATGTATTTTCTGTGATATATTGCTTTTAAGCTTTAAATCCTTTTTTGCCCTTTGCCCTTTTGGTTTTGAAAAAAGTGATGGTATGTATATTATGGCAACAAAAAACTATTTAGTTAACAAAAGCATCATATAGGTCGGCAGTATTATACATTGTGATGGAATTTTTTCAAAGCAACCAGTGAGATTCTGCATTAACAACTTCCAAAATTAATTGCATAATACCAGGGAATCCTTAGAGCCTAGAGTTAGAAACACAACACCATTTCTCAAAACCTGACTCAAGCTGTTATTTGAGGAAATTTTGAATGGAATAAAACTATGGAAAACAATTACCAAAGAGAATTATAGAAAAATTCAGATAATTAGGAGTCATGATCCATAACATGAACTGTACATTTAGATTTTGTTCATCTTGCAAAGTCTGGGTTGTTTATAGTCATTCTATCTTGTGCTATATGAGCTGCTAGTAAATACTTCATAGCCGCCCTTTTGTTCGGAAGTTCTTTCATTTTTATTTGCATGATTTTTTACCCATATCCATTCTTCCCAACACTTCTGTTTTGTTATCTTGACATTTAGCATTCTGCATCTTTGCTGGCTCTTTTTCCTAGTCTTGTACCTAGAGTAGGTACTTCCATAGCTTGAGTTCCATTAATGTTTCGTGGCACATTGCACCAACATGAACCGTGCTGATTGATTTTCTCTCTATATTGTAATGCAAAAATCTGCAAGCTTATACTTAAAAGGAAAAAAAATATTGGAATAAGTTCAAGTAATTGATCAAATATTTTTCAGGGATTTCTTATTCTCATTAATTTATGATTCTATTGCAACAATACAATTAAATCCAGTGTCTTCATATAATTTTGGCACTGAATACTGGGACTAGAGAGTTGTTTTCTTGCTACAGATTTTGAGTATCCTTGCTTTCATTTCTGTTCATGATTATTCAGGTTGTGAATGACTGGCAGCTTCCTGTTGCTTAAAATAAAGACACAAGGTGGCTAATCTAATTTTGTATTAGGGCAATTTTTTTTAGGAAAAGCTTGACTGCCTGATCTTGATTTATCCATTAACCTAGGTGTCCTAAGAGGCTTGTAGATTAGTCAAGTGTTTCAGTTCTGGAAGTTGTTTATTTAAATTTAAAATTGATGAACTTTATTAACATAATATACAAAATAAATATACCTTGAAGTCAATATTTGTCTGTTTCAATCGTCTGATCTCAGACCAATGTTTTTAATTTTGCCAGACCAGTACGTGTTAAATGGTATTTTCCGATCCCTCCCTCTCAAGTGGTCAGGTCGGGTTCATTTGTTTTGGTTTTTTAGGGTTAAAACTCTAGTTATCAATTTCGATTCCTGCTTTCGTCGAGCGGCTGCAAGTCCTCGAACTGAACTTGAAGAATTGCTTGCAACATGGAATTTCTCATTTCTATCTGTATATCCGAGTATCTAAGGTAGGAATAGTAGAGCCAATAACTTCTGTCTCTCTATGACTTAGAGCTAGAGCACCAGAGTGTCATTTTGATACGACAACAAGACTTGAAATCGAAACTCAACTTTCTGAACTGAAATAGTAAGTTGTCAACTGGGGATTCAACTATAGCACCGACACCGAAACAACATGAGCCTCTCTCTCTCTCTCTCGCATGATACTTTATCTAAACAGCATGATAATCACAGTGCATTGGTACAAACCAAGCCCATACTGGATTGGCCAATGGTGGGTTTGGGCCCAGTATCTGAGATTAAAAATCATGCCTAATATTGTGTCAGATGCTGTTGATGTACTGTCTTGCACAGGAACCATGGTGATTTTTTAAGAGTGACTTGACATAGTAATCTTCATATTCTTTTTGTTTTTTTTCCTTATTCAGTTGGGCTTTTGAATTATGCAATAAAAAAAATAATGCAAGACAAATAATTATGTATTTTGCAACTGTTTTTGCTGCATGACTAATTTGACTTTTCCAATTGATCATGCACCATGTTTGTAAGTGCTACTCCACTTCCTTTAACTTTCTGGATTTGTGTACTTAAATGTTAGACAAATTCATATGAATTTTCACACAATGTTATTCATTAAACATCTGGTACATGTTTTAAACATCAGGTCATTCAAAGAAAGCTTGTTAGTGTATCCACTCCATGTACTCCGATTGATGGTAGTATTGGACTAGAAGCAGTCCACCTTCTTGCTTTGAAAGAGGTCTGCCATCCTTTTGTTATTTGTATTAGCTCTATTATGTTGATTGTCATTTATTTACGATTTGCTCCTTGTTTTCTCTTTTTACTACTAATTATTAGGAATTATTAATACCTGTATCTTGTTGTGTTTCAATTATGTCCTATTGCTTTAGGCTATTAGAGTGTAGATGTTAGGTACTAGATAGGAAAAGCTCTATTAAGTCATTTTGTTTATGATATCAAGACGTCATGTTCTTTCTTGGAAGTAATCGGCTTACATGCCCTTATAAGGACTTAATATTAAAATGTTAATGTATACCTCACATCCAAGTAATATAGATAGACTCCATAATGTGAAGAATAAATGCGTATAGTGGAAATATTTTAAAACTTCTTTATCTAATGTTTTAGATTAAGTATGATTAAAATTGAATATATAAAATATAATTTGTGATTCTATGAATGGATGGGAGAATATTGTTTAGTTGGATGGACAAGAAGTCTCTTTAAGTAAAGGCCTTAGGTATTTTAGATTAATTATTTAACAAGATGGAGAGATCGATGAAGATATTATTCATAGAATAAAAACAGGATAGTTAAGATGGCGACGGACGTCAGAAGTCTTATGTAATCATCGGATACCTTCAAGATTAAAAAAAAATTATAAGACAGTTGCAAGATCAATAATGCTTAGTGGATATGAGTGTTGGGCAGTTAAGGAACAATATATACAAAATGTTTGTGTTGTCAAGATGAGAATTTTGAGATGGATGTGTGGAGTTATCAGGAAAGATTAGAAAAAAAATATTTTTATTCGTGAATAATTGATTATCTCTTCGATAGAAGATGAGATGAGAGAAAATCGTTTAAAATGATATGAGCATGTCCTTAGGAGACTTTCGAATGCGGTAGTCAGAAGAGGTAAAATGATTAATGTTAGTAGTACGAGAAGAGGTAGAAGAAGACCTAAAAAGATTTTAATAAAAACTATAAATAAAAATTTAAGTATTCTAAAATTAATTAGTCATATGATTTTTTATTTACAGATTTCAATGGCGGTAAAAGATTCATGTAGTTGATCCCAAATAGTTGGGACCTACGGTTTTGTTGTTGTTGTTGTTATATCTAATGTTTTGTAGAAGAAGTTGCAATTCCAACTCATTACATCTAAGAGTGGGAATCTCTTAATGTGGCCGTAAATAGAAGATTGGGCCAAATAACCATTAGGATGTGTCGTAGTCTCATTCAGCTATATACCAATGCCCCACATACACTGCCTCCCAACCTGAAATTAAAACTGCCGTGGCCATTGCCACTGCAGCCACCAGGCTGCTATTTAGATGAGTGATGAAAACATCAAATCATGTTTATGAATATAGCATTGAGTTTGTTCGACATTTGTTTTGTAACCCAACCATGTTCTTTCTGATGTTAGTTAACTAATCACTTAACAGTGTGATGAATTTGAAGTAGAGCTTTACCACTGCAGACTTTAGCCTTTTTGTTCTCTAAATTGTCTTCGTTGTTATTTTGAATATCAAAATATTGAATAATCTTAAACATAAGAAAAGAATCACTCAAACAAAGAATCAATTAGCATATATATACATATATATAATTTCATCTACATGCTTTTGCATTCGGCAAATGTCTATCCTGGGATGGTATCTATCTTATCCATTCATAGACTCATAGTTATGGGCCTTATGGCTGACACCGAAGATGGTATTCTGTTCATGTATATTAATTCAAAGTATGTAATATTGCAACTTCTATTTTGTTAGCATTACTATGTCTAATCTTGCTTTATGATCCTTGTTCAGCAAGACTGTGGGTCTAGAAATGGTTCTACCATTTATGGATTTGCTTTCCTTGATTATGCTGCTTTGAAGTTTTGGGTGGGTTCCATTTGTGATGAAAACTTTGCAGCATTGGGTGCTTTGCTGATGCAAGTGAGTATGTTTCTGCATCCATTTTTTTCATGCTTCTAAATTTGTATACACATTTAATTTATTGAATTTGTCAGATTTCGCCAAGGGAGATTATCTATGAAAGATCAGGTATGGACACACTTACACTCACGCCCATCCAACCACCCATCATTTAGGCTGATTAAAAATTTAAAATCGCTATTCTGAATTATTGCAGGACTTTCCAAAGAGACTCACATGACACTAACAAAATATGCTTCAGCAGGTAAAGTGATGAAACCAATGAATAAGAAAGAAATACTCAGAATTTTTTCTTAAAGAAAGTCAACTGCTAGAAGGAAGAAATAAAGGAAAATTAATTGTGAAAAGTCATCCATCTAAAGTTAATTGTGATGACCAGTTAAAATAGTATAAGCAGTGCAATCAGTTACCTGGGAGGTTCCCGGATGGGCTTCAGGTTTATGTTAAACAAAAGAAAATAGAAAAGGAGCTATCCTGCACGTTTCTGTGAGGAAATGCTTAGAAAAGTTTGCTTTCCTAGTGATGCAGCATTAGACATGAGTAGGATGGTGGAGAAGGATCTATCCTAAATCAGTTATGCTTCTTTTTCTTGATTATATTTAACCAAAGAATGTGCACTATCAGGCTGATGTCTCTTCCAAGTGCAGGTTCGATGAAAACACAATTGACTCCCACAACACCCAATGCAGATTTTCTTGCGGCCTCTGAAATTATGAAATTGATTAATTCTAGAGGATACTTCAAAGGATCTTCTAGTTCATGGTCTTCGGTGTTCGACTATTCTGTGAACCATGATCTCATTTTGTGTGCTCTTGGGGGACTCATTGATCACTTGTCAAGGCTAATGGTAGGTTGGCAACATGTTCTAAATTTCTTTATATGGCATGCCTTTTTGTTGTATAAAAATGGCTGATTGATTTGACTTGCTTATGATTGAAGTTAATAGTGCAATGTGATTGTTCATAATGAAATAGAAACTGTGCAATTAAAGTTTTTGCCATCTGTAACCAGCAACAATAGTGGGGTAGTTCTCTCTCCTCATCATTGCCTTTTAGAATTCTGATTCTTGACCTCTTGTGGACCAGCTTGATGATACTTTACGTAATGGAGAACTTTTACCTTACCATGTATATAGAAATTGTCTGAGGATGGATGGCCAGACACTGCTTAATCTTGAGATTTTCAGCAATAATATTGATGGTAGCTTGTCAGGTACCTGACAAATCTCCTACTTAGACATTGATTTTTGCTTGAGAGATTTCTTCCTTTCCAATGAAGATACTCTTTTTTAATGTCTTCTTATTATGTCTCCATATGGTAAATCCAGGCACACTGTACAAGCATCTTGATCACTGCATAACTGCATCTGGTAAGCGGCTTTTGAGAAGATGGATCTGCCATCCACTCAAAGATGTTACTGATGTCAATCATAGGCTCAACATTGTGGACGGATTTATAAAGCATTCAGGGATTATTTCCATCATAGTTGGGTATCTACGTAGGCTTCCAGATCTTGAGCGATTACTAGGACGAGTTAGATCCACTGTTGGTTCTTCATCTACACTTCTTTTGCCATTTGTTGGAGAAAGAGTACTGAAGCAGCGGGTAATATTTATTCTATTATCTTTCCTGTGGGTTTTAATATTTTTCTTATCTCAGAATTCAGATATCATGCAAGATAGGAACGGACAGTGTTTGATTCCTAAAATGTACTGTAAAATCTGTAAAATGAACAACCATTGAGAACAGTTTCTTGATTATGTCGATAATGTTTCTTATGTTTATTCATTCTATAGATTCCTTGCAGTAGATAAGGTTTTCATAAAATCAAATCTTTCAAATTTTTGGAGATGTTAAAGTTAATTTGTTTCTGTGGATGATTGATGCAAATGGTAACCCTTCCGTTTGAGGCATAAAATGATTTCTACTTTGAATAGGAAGAATTGTTGATGGAAGAGTTCTTATTTTTTTAATGATGCAGTGTAAACTGATCTGGTTAAATCTTGATCAGGTAACATGTTTGACCGAATAATCTACATGTTGCCATTTAGAACAGGGTTTTGGAAGTAATAAGTCTATATGGAAAATTACAACATGATCATAACAACTACATGTACAAATAGTTATTGTTATAACTAGGTAAATGATGATACAAGTTATCATTAATATAATAATTGGAAGAAAGAAGATATATTGGCACAGATGGTATGGCAATGTTTACAATAGCACCTATGACAGCTAAGGTGCAAGGCATCCATAGAAAAATTACTTGGTAAATATTTTGTATATGGCTTGTGGCTAGCATTGGAATCTCTATGATATTGATTATGTCAAGGTCATGTTCTTTCCATATCATGATACCAGAGGCATATCTGCATCCATCTTAGGAATGCAATTAGTTTAGGAGATGCTTTGCATACAATCATATTTTGATTCTTTTCATGATGTTACAGTTCTTTGTTTATAGCTGTGTGTGTGTGTCAATTACAATTAAGGCTTTCATGGTACAAGGAATTTGATATACACCAAGTCAAAAATAATTATGCTTATACACATTTTTTCAGGTGAAAGCATTTGGGTCTCTTGTTAAAGGCCTTCGAATTGGAATAGACTTGTTAAATGCCTTAGAAAAAGAAGATCATGGTATAATATCATTATCGAAGGTTGTAAATCTTCCAACACTCAGTGGCCTTGATGAACTACTTCACCAGTTTGAAGTAGCTTTGGATGATGACTTTCTGCGTTACCAGGTTTGTCATGTACATGCTGTTGTGCAAGTTCTTTTTAGTTGGCATCAGATGGAGAATTGGGAAAGTTAGCTAAGCATGTGGTATAGATCTGAATTTTGAAGTGATTTTCTTGAGACAGTAATAAGTTTGATGCCACTCAGTTTTTTATGAGTGTCTTGTGCCCTATTTTATACTGATCTGTGACAATGCTAAAAAAAATATCTACGGCCATTAATCTCTAATGATCTAATGATTTTGCTGTTATCCATCATTTACTTTTTCATCAGATGTCTTCTCTGTCCTCAAATTTTGTTCATGTTTTTTCAATGAGTAAAATCTTATTATAATCCCATGGTAGACCTTGTAAACTTGTCTCTGATGGTTTTTAAGAATTTGCTTTTGCTATCATTCTTTTTATTGTATAGGTTAATTGCACAGTTTATTCGTTCATACATTTAGCTTCCTCTATATGCCATATAATCACACCAAAATATGGGTAGAATTGCGGTGTTATATTGACTTTATTAATGTTGCTAGGATCACAAAGTGAAAGACTCAGATGCTGAAACATTGGCTGTTCTAGTTGAGCTTTTCTCTGGGAAAGCTACTGAGTGGTCTCATATCATAAATGCACTCAACCGTATCGATGTGCTACAAGCTTTCGCTACCGTCACAGTTTCATCATGTAGGCCCATGAGCAGGCCTACTTTTTCAGAAGCTAATTCTTATTCAACAAATCTACACCAAGATGATGCAGGACCAATACTTCACATGAAGGGTTTATGGCATCCCTATGCTGTTGCAGACAATGGGAATGGTCTGGTTCCCAATGACATATATCTTGGTGAAGACTCCATGGCTTGCCATCCTCGTGCACTGCTGTTGACTGGACCCAATATGGGTGGAAAATCAACTTTACTGCGAGCTACTTGTCTAGCTGTCATATTGGCCCAGGTTATGGTTTAACTTGTTTGTATCCTCTCTGTATGCAGGTTGATGTCAAAGGAAACAACAAAAAGTAACATACTTTGTTGATGTATTCTTGTTTGCAGCTGGGCTGCTATGTACCTTGTGAAGTATGTCTGTTGTCTCCTGTTGATACTATTTTTACACGACTCGGTGCAACTGATAGAATCATGTCTGGCGAAAGTCAGTGCCCTTCCTGTCCTTAATGAACCTACTCAAAGTTGATATGTTGCATGTACTAAATTTCAAATTGGCCATTTTAGGTACATTCTTTGTTGAATGCTCAGAAACTGCATCAGTTCTTCGCAATGCCACCAAAGATTCTCTTGTTTTGCTTGATGAACTCGGCAGAGGAACAAGCACATTTGATGGATATGCAATTGCTTATTCTGTAAGTATGCGATCGTATTTGTTTGTTAATTTTCCTATACAGCATGAGACTAGGAAAAGATAAAAATGATATATCTGATCAGATAAAACCATACATTTTTCTCTGGTTATGCTTTGAGTCTGTAAAGTTGGTTGCTTTTTGACCATTCCAAGTTTTTGGGGAATAATGGTCACTTAAGTCATTATCATGAAGTCGATGTTTCCAGAACTTGGTGCTATTTTCTCCATCACTTCGTCTCACATGCCATTTAATTCGTTTGTATATGGTCCATTTGCAGAAAGTTTGTTGACCTTTGACCTCTTATTAGCTTAAGCTTTTGGAAATAGCACTTACCTAACTCACGAAGAAGATAAATATGAAGATAGCATACATGTGAATGATTTGAAGTGCTACAACATATATGTAAAACTGCCATCTGTAAAGCATAATTTGTACCTTTGCTTTTGCATTACAAATCTATTTTTTATTTATAGATTTGCTACTGATATAAGGATCTTTCTTCGACATCCTCGAGTGTGCTATTCCATTTATAGATTTCTGTGTTTTTATCGGTGTCCTTGATATGACACATTTTAACTGTGTTACCTCAACAGGTATTTCGCCATCTTGTGGAAAAGGTTTGCTGTCGATTGCTCTTTGCCACCCATTACCATCCACTTACTAAAGAATTTGCATCTCATCCTCGTGTGAGTCTGCAACACATGGCCTGTGCTTTTAGGCCAAAAGATGGGATCTCTTACAACGGGGACCAAGACCTTATCTTTCTCTACAAACTTGCTGCTGGAGCTTGCCCTGAGAGTTATGGGCTACAAGTAGCTTTAATGGCAGGCCTTCCCAGACCAGTTGTGCAAGCTGCTGGCTGTGCCAGTCAAAAAATGAAGCTGACGATTAGTCAGAATTTCAAGTCAAGTGAAGGAAGATCCCAGTTTTCCACTCTGCATGAAGAATGGCTGAAGACACTGCTGGATATTTCAAAACTCAGCATCAGTGGTTGGAATGAAGATGCATCCGATACATTGCTTTGTTTGTGGCACGAAGTAAGGAGTTTTTACAAACCAGGTAATTCTAGGTGATTGCTTGCTATCTGCAAAATTTTGTTGTAAAGTCGTAAACCTTGAACCGATATTTGTACATACAAACAGTTAGAAGACGAAGTCATCATGTGCTAAAATCCAATGTATCGGCTTTCAGTTATGTGATGGGTTCGTTCTTGCTCTATTTCTGACTGTTGACCCACATTTGTTGTAGCATCTACTGAACAAAGGGGACGTGATATTATACACCGAGATGCATGTGTATATTCTACAACATGGTAGCAACCAATCTTCACATCTTTTGCTGCTAATATGTTCCATTGAGGTATTTTTTTAAGGGAATGAAATTGTACTCCATCATTCGTCAGGTTGATCCTAACTCGTTCACCAAAAAAGAAGTTTGTTCCACATTGTCTGGTATCTCCTCAACGTCTTCCTTTTTTTGTCTATTATCTCATCAGCTGGCTAGTTTTTAGCCCATCATCTATGCATTACGTTAAGTAAATGCAATCTCTAGTTGACAAGCAATTATTGAGCCTTCAGGCATAAATATGAAGGTAAACAATGGGTCAGTTGAGGTGTCTACAACTCTCCATAGTGCTGGCCAACAGCCCTGTCCCACAGAGAGTCATCGGTAAAGGTTGTCATTAAAAACAGGTACAGCTGAAACCATCAAGATGGATATAAAAATTCTGAAATGCTTGTCATTATTTTAAATTTTTTATATGGTGTTTGCTTTATATCTTTTATAATCTGTCTTTAGTTTATGTTATTCTTAGTCTGTGATGTAATTAACGTCAATCAAGCTAATATAGGTCAGTCCAGCTAAATTTTAAGCCAACTAACCAAGGTATCGGAGCAGCTCATCATCTGTATTGTCCAAAATGCAGCATAATTAAGGAGACAGGCGTAGTGACTTGAAGTCTTGTCATTATCTTTATCCTCAAAGATGTTTTTAGGGGTTTAAAAGTTCTAAAAGGATAAAATTAAGCATATTCAAAATGAATAATTCTTATTAAAATGGTGTTAGAAGGAGGTTCATGAGTCTTTGACTTCTAGGAGTATTGATAGGAGTATTGATATTGATATTTAGTTTCATATTGGTTGAAGAATAGGAGTGCTATATTGGTTGAAGAGTAGAGTGCTAGTGACTTATAAGTTTATCGTTTTTTCGAGCTTACTAGACAAAACCGTACAGATATATTCTAGACAAAACCGTTCAGATACAGCGAGAGCACTTAATTTGTATTATTTAGAGCTCGCTGTTGACAACTGAGACTTAATTATCGTGCCTCTATCGATTTTGTGATTGAATTGGAGCATAGAAGGCAATAGTCATCCACAATGGGCCACTGTTTTGGTCGTGATGATTCCAGTAAATAATAATGGCCGACACGTGAATCAAATCTCCTTGTAGATAAATGAAATTAGAAATCTTTAGCCTGTCGTTATCAATAGAAGCCTTTTGCTCTATTCTTTATCTGTATGGCCGTACTATTTATTTGCCTTCCTCAAGATTTCTGATGAGGAAACAAGCCTGTTACGGGAGTTGACGCTACCAAAACCATGGGCGTTCCGCATTTATGGAGATGAACCGAGCGAGGATCGATGAAGGATGAACTCACCACTGGGAGTGTGTTGCCGACAGCATCTCACCCGGTTTCTGGTGCTGGAATCATCCATATACGGCATCAAGTAAGTCGTTCAACACAATCCTATGAATCCTCACATACTTAAGTCAGTGTGCCATCCAAACCGTCTATTAAAAAAAGGAACAAGAAACCTAACGCTGTCTCAAAAGAAGATATCTAATTAACTTGAACAAACACCAATAGATATCTACGCGGGTCTCCTCGGTACACCCATCACTGTCTCTGTACCTTTAGGAACTCAAAATTATTACGTGTCGCCGTCCCTTCGAATATTTCGTTATTTGTGAGAAGAAGCAACCCACCACAATTATTGCGATTCCAAAGCATATATAGGAATTGTTGTTTCCACTGCTGATGCTTCAATTGAAATAATACCATCCTTCTTTCAATTATGGAGCGGAATCATATTATCCGCAGAATCTCATTGTGACTTCCACATATATATATATATATATATAGTCTTCTAGGGAGGTGGGCACGTGCGGGGCTGGAGCCTGACAGGGAATCTTCGACACGGAGGCAGTGGTAGGCCTTTCCATGGGCCAGTGGCAGGCCTTTCCATGGGCCGATAACGGGCAGGCAATCTTCGACACCGGAGCCTCGTGATTTGCGCCGATGTCGGTCGTCCTCTCGATGCGAGAAACCGTGGGAGGCTTAGGTCACAGAAAGTAGCGTACACAAAAGGAGAAATCATAAGAAAGAGGTATGCATATATATGGAGAGAGAGAGAGAGAGAGAGAGAGGAGGGCGAAATTACATGTTAAACCTTGACTGGGGTAGAAGTGTAATGCCTGGCTTGTGACTGGAGGCAGCCACAGTGGGGTTCTGTCGTCGCTAACAATCACTAAACGGGTAAGTGAGGCCGGTGAATGATGAGGTGTAGTACAAGGGTCGAGCGGTTTTCATGACGGAGGAACTCGCGAGTTGGAAAAGGGAGCTGGGACCCAGATCATATATATTTATACGGAGAGAGAGAGAGAGAGGGGGGGGTAAGAAAAGGAGAAAAAAGAAAAGGAAAAGGGTGTGGCAGTGGTCATCGATTAAAGATGGGGGAGTGATCACATGTTGTACGTGAAGGCATGATGAAAACTCACATCAATTCTGTCCTTGCTTGCATACGATTGTGCCTGTCACAGGAATAACATCCACGCTACCGCCTTACTCGCTCCTCTTCAGAGAATCATCTCGATGAGATCAACAGAGAGAGAGAGAGAGAGAGAGAGGGGTGGTAGAATCCAAAATTTTACACACATCATTTATGATAGCTATCGAAGCTATCATTTTACACACAGCTGATGTGTGGTTAGAGAGTCGAGCCTATGAACATTCTCTATCTACACCGAGTTGTTTAGGTACTAAAATGATTCAAACCCTTTGTTTAGTATCCCGAAAGTACATTATGAGTGTTATATTTTTTTCCCTTCCTTTTCCTTTCTTTTATGCCTTTTGTTTTTTGCACATGATAAAAAGGACCATGGGAGGGCGCTTTATTTCTTTTCTTCTCTCCTCTTTTCTTCCCTTTGGTCTTTGCTTTGGCTACATCTTTCGCTTAAGCAAATGGAATCGTCCTCTCTGAAAGCAGCATTACGAGTGTGAATTAAAAGAGGTCAATGCTCCTTTGAAACGTTGGAATCAACTTGTAGGTAAGGTAGCTAGCTTGTCTATTTCTGGGAGCAACTGGTGAAATCGAAAGGATTATTTTTAGTCGGGAATTATATGAGACGTATTTTAGATAGTAAATTAGATGAAAAATAATGAACCTGCTGGGATACGTGGGGACGACTAATACCTAATAAGTCATATTCTTTATCAAATATTATTAGCTGCCGATACTAAATTTCAACTACAACACATATAAAAGAACCAACAAATTAACACAATGGATTCTTGTCTTTATTATGGTGCAGCTGATAGAAGATAAGATTTCCCCAACTTGATAGAGGATAAGATTTCCCCAATTATATGAGGAAATCTCTCTATTCTGTTTATTCTGTTGAGGGAAATCCTTTCTCCTAATCTGTATAAATAGGAGAGGGAATATGTTAATAGATTCAAGCTAAAACTATTTCATTTCTACAATAAAGCTTCTTCAATTATTATTCTTATCTTCTATTATTTCTATCATGGTATCAGAGCCGCTTGCCTAGAGCAAGCTCTCTTCTCGCTGCCAATTCATCATTGGTGTTGCCACTTTGCGCCAACGTACGTTCCCTTCCGCTACGGCATCTCTAGTGTTGCGCTCATCAACCCTTCCTCTTCTGCTATAGCTTCCTCCTCTGTTGCAGTTTCCTCATTTGCTGTAGTAGCATCACTGCAACATTGCTGTAGATTTCTTCTCTATCGTCGCAGCCGTCGTAATCGCAACCACGACCAACGTCGTTGAGAAAAGCGAAGCTTCGCTCTTGCCTTCAGCCAGCGACCAACGTCGCTGAGGAAAGTGAAGCTTCACCCTTCGGCTAGCGATCAATGCCGTTGCAATCCTAAGAGGCTCCGTGGTCAATCCTCATCTTCCTCACCGCGGTAGTCTTCGCTGATCTGTCAACATTCGGCAGACTTAAGGAGAATGAAGGGAACACCTGTGCCATCACAGCAACAGCAATCACAGCAGCAGCAGCGATCTACACTTATTTTACTCATGAAGCCTCTTGCTTGTAAACAATTCTTTGCATCGATCCAAGATTGGTATCCTTGTTAGGAGCACCATCTTGCGGGGGCATGATAGAAGATAAGATTTCTGTATAAATAGGAGAGGGAATATGTTAATAGATTCAAGCTAAAACTATTTCATTTCTACAATAAAGCTTCTTCAATTATTGTTTTTATCTTCTATTATTTCTATCAGCAGCCTCAAAAACTCACTCGATCGAGCTTTTACGTGGGTTCACCGTGCATTGGAAGGATGATGGAGTGGAGCGGCTTTGTCGTCGCCTCGATTCGATGGGCGAGCGAGCGAGCGGGTGACCCCAACCAAATCCCACTAACCCAACTCGAGGCCAAGGTGGGGTTAGGGGTTGGGTCAGTCAAGTGGTAATAATAACCAAAATAATAATGCTGAAGGAGATGGGGACGGGGCCGGGCAGACGCAACGGGACCCACCGCTGCAGCAACTGCAAGATGAGGGTGGGCCACCCTTGTCCTCCGCTTCTGCCGTGGCTGTCCTTCTCGAGGATGGAGAGAGAAAAGAGGCGAGGAGGAGGCCCCACCCCTTTCTTCTTTTCCCCCTTCTTCCCCACGCTGAAGCCACGGGAAAGATTCCCCGCGAGCCCCTCCTCGACGCCAAATAATATTAGCAGCGACAATGATGATAATAAATAATACAACGACGAGGGATGATGTTCACCGTTGGATCTTTGATCTTGATGTTTTGACTGGCTTTGACTCCATCGATCATCAATTCCAACACATTCCGAAGTAGATTCTTTGGTCCTTCAACTTCTTCTTCTTCTACGGTTGAATGAACGATCACTATTTTCGACTCGATGATGCACTTCCATTTAAAATGCACATAGGACGCAGGAAGAAGATGCCTTTAACGATGCGACTCTGCTCCGGAAGTGTGCCCTCTGCAGCGGTCACCGACTCGCAATGGTGGAATATACGTATATTTTTCTGTTCTGACGGTACCAACCAACCAGAGATGAATACGTGTATTTTGCTACCCTGGTGGTCATGAATGCGATGGAGTAGCTCAGAAGCCACACCGCACCCCACTGCTTTGATTTTGATGCATACAGACAGAGAAATAAGAGAGAGAGAGAGAGAGAGTACTGTACAAGCTATCATTCATACCTTTGCAGCCTATTTTTATTGCACCTTGGGGGGTAGTTCTCTTCTCTTCATAGCCTCCATCTGAGAGGTCTCTCAGATAGAGATTGTGAGAGGGAGGGGGAAAGGAAGAAGCTAAGGGGGAAGCGAAGGTGGGGTTTTTCCCTCCCTTCTCCATGTGGACTCTCTGTTTTATTCTATAATTTTCAGCCTGATCGGGACTTTTCTTTAGTGCATCACATGGACTCGGGCATTTGGGATCACTAGCTGTGGCCTCCGAGAAGCACTAAATCTCTCTGTTTTCCGTCGTAGTTTTTCTCCGTTGGTTTGTTTGGTGCATTTTAACAGGTTGAAGAAGCAGTTCTTCTTTGTTTTCCATTTTTCCATTGATCTTGTATTTGACCCTTAATCTCAAGCATCAGTATTTTTTTCTGTTTTTTTTTTGTTTCCAGTCGAAACAAAATCCTTGCGAAAAGTCGAGATCTTGACAATCTGATCAAGGGGCTTCCTTTGATTCTGACTTCCCCTTTGTTAATGTTGAACATGATGATGGTCTCTATGCCTGTTGTTTGCTGCCGTTCGCAGGCCCATTGATGGATGTGTCTGAATCTGTGAATCTCATGTTCGGGGATGTGGTTTGATCTTTCTCCTCTGCTCACGTCTTTGTTTGTTGTCTTTTGTTTTCCGGTCCATGTCCGGAACCTTTTGATACATTCACTCAGTTTTTTATATGTGCTAAATAAAAAAGATGTTTGCTTTTGCTGGTTTTACTGTCAAACCAGGATCTGCATCCTTGAGTTTGCCAAATCGATGGTTCTATAATGAGACAAAAAAGAGATTTTCTTTTCTTTTTTATCGAATGCTATGTGGGATCTTTTCGGGACACCAGCTTGGATGCCTTGCTGAAGCTCCTTGTGAATCTGTGTTCAGGGATCCTGGTATTCTAGAGGGAGAGGAGAGGAGAGGAGAGAGATGCTGAGGGGAATGAACAAGGTCCAGAAAGATCACTGCAAAGGGCAGCTGCTGTCTGATTCCACCTCCGATTCTTGCTTCTCCTCCAATGGCTTGATCCAGAAGGCCAGGAACGCCACACTGTTCAGTGTTCCTGGCCTCTTCGTAGGGTTCAGCGCCAAGGGCTTATCGGAGTCCGACGCAGTCAGGAGCCCCACGTCCCCCTTGGACTACAAGGGGTTCTCCAACCTCGGCCACTCCTTTCTCGGTTTCTCTCGATCGGCAAGCCTGGATGGGAAGCCCAGGTGCTGGGACCGCACCCGGGTAGGCCTGCGCCTGGTGGATACCCTCAACGACGAGACCAAGCCTTGTGGGAGGCTCTTGGGGCTCTCCGAGAGCAGCAACATACTGTTTGCTCCACGCATGAGGATCAACATCTCTAGCCCCAAACCTCACCTTGTCGGCCGGGGAGATGACTGCACAGGCGCAGCTCCCAAGTCTTTGCCGAAGGACTACCGCACTTCCCCACAGACTGGTAGATCCAAAGGAGCTGAATCAGAATGTGGAGAGGTCGGATTGCTGAGATCTTGTTCGGTGGTGGTTAGCACATCATCCTCGACGCCAATCGACTCCAAGTCCGAATCTGAAGTCTTTGCATCAGATTCCAAGAGTTCCATGGCGGAAGGAAGTGCCAATTTTGACAAGCTTTCTGGGTCCCTCCCTGTCTCTATTGGCGGCTCACCCTGTGGAGTCATCGCTTCTCTTTCCGCAAGCGAAATCGAGCAGTCGGAGGATTACACCTGCATTATATCGCACGGTCCCAATCCTAAAACCACTCACATTTTTGGAGATTGCATTCTTGAAAGCCACAGCTTTCCGTCGCGAGATCTTAGGAAGAAGCATAGAAAAGATGAGGAACGGTCGGCCTGGCTGCTGAAGCCCTCCGAAGAAGGTGCACCGCCCTGCCCCTCCAGTGACTTCCTCCGCTGCTGTTTCTCTTGCAAGAAGAAGCTGGAGGAGGGGAAAGACATCTACATGTATAGGTTACTCTTTTGATGATCTCGAGTCTCCTCCATCTGCTTGCTAACTATATTTCTAGTCTGTGTTGTAGAATTTATTAACGGACAAGAGTTCTGTGATTTGTTGCAGAGGTGAGAAAGCATTCTGCAGCTGCGACTGCCGTGACCAGGAAATTTTGATGGAAGAAGAGATGGAGGAGAAGCCCACGTTTGGTTCATCTGGTTCGTCAACTTCGTCCTTTCACGAGGAGATATTTCTGGAGGACATGACCATGGCTGAGTAAGGCGGAGGTTTGCCAGATTCCCGGCGCACGTTTGATCCGCGAGCACTGAGATTGCTACGGCAAGCAAGCTTGATCATCCGTCTCTCAAGAGCTGTCTATGTGAATCTTTAGCGGCCATGGATGATCAGCATGTACATTCATTTGTTTGCTGATTTCGTTACAGTGTCCGTGGTACTGTTGGTGGCGAACATCTATTAATTGCCTACGCTCCTTGTCTTGGTAGACCTTTTCTCTTTCCTCTGATGATTTTGATGAGAAAGGGTGCGAGCCACAGTGTATGGCTCCCCCATTTTTCCTGCTCTCTCCCAAGCGCGAAATTTATCGTCTCATGACCCATATGAACTTGGTGAATTGATGAATATTGCAGAGCCACCACTTGGACTAAGCATCTTTCTTTCTTGCATTGTGTCTTTCTTCTTGCGTCGGTGGCTACTAGAATTCTTGCACTGCATGCTCGGTAGAACTTCTCTTTGATTCGACAATCTGCATGCTTCGTTTAAGTGAAATCTCCATAGTAAGAACTTAAAGAATGAATGCCAAAAGATTAGGTTTGCAGATCCACATAACTGTTCTGGGTATCAGAAACACCAAATTGCTTGTTCTTTGTTCCTTTCATCAGAACTGACAGTCTAATGATTACAATAACCTGAAAGGAGAAATGGCTTAATCTTGGAAGCGATCGACTCTTTTGCTTCGATTTAGATGGGAATATGATTCTGCCTGATATGAGACTGATAGAACTCTCTCATCTTGTCATCACCAGTCTGTTGTGCTGGCGAGGAATGCAATCTATTTACACTTTAGTACCACACGCATCATGTGAACTCTTGTTTATCTTGCTTGTCATTTGTGTGACACTTGCGTTGTCGTGCCCCCACAATTAGATCGGATACTATCAAGTATTATAGGGTGCAACTAAGCATTCAGCAAAACCATTAGTCATTTGTCATCTAGTCCGAGCTAGATTGTGACAGCGGTGAATCGAATGAAAGGATTCGTGAGAGACATCTCAGGCGACACAGATGCATTCCTAGGCTTTGGTAGGATTCTCAAAGACGCATTCCTAGGGTGGATGAGAGGTTGTGTTCGTCTCATGTTGGTGTCAGCATGTGATCTGATTGTGATTTGATTTGTCTGATTCAATCAATCATTCCCAAGCGTTCTAAACGTGATATCTTGGGACCATTCTAATCCAATGACACTTGTATGCAGTTGAAACTTCTCAGTAGCAGGCAAGGAAGTGTTCATGTTTATTACTTCCACGCCGCTGTCGAAAGCGAGGAACCGATTTGGACGTTCGATCGCTGAGGAAGAGGCCACGCAATTGGGTTCAAATCGAATGCAATCGTGGTCTGATTCAAGCCTCGAGTCCTCAATGATTAGGTTCTAACCTTACGGGTGTCGTCATCGGCACGTGAGTTGTACAAGGTAAAGTAGAATATTAGTCACGAGTCGGGATCCTATGGTGTCCTACGTACGACACGCGCACCCCTACGGTACTATCCTCTGCAAGGATCACACCATTATGCACGCATCTCAAGAAAGAGTGTACGGTCGTCGCCCCCCCCCCCCCCTCCCCTCATGGCGCGTGCGCAGTGGGAGTCCCAGGTTCGTGTGTCGTCAACCTCTTGCCGGTACGTGCGCAGTGAGATCCGGAGAACATCTCGCTCTCCGTTTATCCAACAAACAAACAAAACAAATGATATGGCGATGTAATTCTTAATGATAAAAACGACTAAGGCACATAGAATTGGACCGAGATTTTGTGGTAATATTCCCACGTCGTTAGCCATTGCTTGTGCTTTCGAAGTTTTCATTGGATGACGACGCGGTGTAGTGGTAGGAGAGAGAGAGCGTGTGGGCAAATGAGAGCGGCCCATGGACCCAATTCTAAAGGCCGCAAGTTGAGGACCATCCTAATAGCGTGTGGGCTATCATAGCGTAATCGTTCCGTTTTGTCCTGCCATAGCGTGTATTCTTGTATCACATTTGGGACCACCTTTCTTACATGTATGGATGTGTATCGTCTCCTCTTTGCGTGCTCGATGAGCAGGAGACAGCATCACCCTTCTTTTCGTTTGCCGCATGACATGAAGGTCTTCGGTGAAAACAAAGAGGAGTCCAAAGGATGTAGCGGCGGATCGTGAGATCTCGAAGTAGGAATTGGTTGAAACATATAAGAAACTTGAAGCTAAATTGCTCTAAATAAAGAGAAAACATGGGATTTGGGTATCTGCTCGAGATCGCTCATATCCCCTTTCCTTTTTGCTCTTAAACATGTTACGACTCTCTTATGCGTATCTGCTGTGTTCGGGTCGCTCCCGATCATTACGTTTTGCATCAATGCGAACCCTCCTCCCCGGGCTTCACCTCCGCCCGAAACCCTCCTCCTCGCATCTACATAACTCCGCGATCCCTTGCTCGCCCAAATCACTTTCCGGAAACCCTAACCTCACCCGCTTCGTTCGGTTGTGGTCTTTAAATTCTCGTCGCTGCGTCGCCGCCATGGCCGACTCCTCGGAGGATTTCGTCAAGGGGAGCGTCTTCCCTAATGGCGTCGCCGTCATCACTCTCAATCGCCCCAAAGCCCTCAACGCCATGAATCTCGGTATCTTTTCCTCTCTTTCTTTTTTGTCTTTGCATATTTCTTAGTTTGCAACCTTTTCTTGATATTCTTTTGTTGAATCTGCACGTGTGGTGACTTTTCATAGCCGAGACACTTTGCCGATGGATACAAGAAATGTTTTGGTGACCCTTGGCCACCGAAGCCTTCTCCACGTTCCTATATTAGATCATTTCTGGGTCGGTTAAATTTTAACCAATATCTTGAAAAAAACTTTAAAATAAAGATTGAAGTATTAATTTTTTTATATAAACTATAAATAAAAATTGAAGTACTCTGACTTATGATTTTTTATAGATCTCGATGACGGAAAAAGATTCATGGGTCGGCCCCAAATAATTGAGATTTATAATTTTATTGTTATTGTATCTTAAAAAAGACTTTACTGATTGTTTTACTCGTAAAATTACCAGGATCTTCTCTGTGAAACTCTTGGTTCACTAATAGCTTCCATTCTGCTGCTGAGCTGCTAGGTAGTCACTGATAGCATAAGTGTGAAATTTTAGCTCGTTGCTGATCTATGTATCTGCAGCAGGGTTGTCTCTGTATCTAAATCAAGGGGTTTGCTTCTCCATTTATCCCGATTTTTTCTAGTTTGGACAAAACCAACTTTTTTTCTTTGTACCTTGGGAACATTGCTTAATTTTAATTGTTTTATAGAATCTATTAAGGAATATTGGTTTCCATTTTAGGAGAATCTTGGACTCAAGATATTTGAGAATCATGGTGCTGGAGAACTTTTATGTGGTTGTCATTCCCAAAAGTGCATAATTTTCTGATCATTATTTATGAACTATTTGAGCTAAGTCTGTTTGGTATTGGTTAGACTGATTACTTGGCTTCATACTTGTATATGTTGGCACTGCAACTTTTAATCTGGTACACACTTTAGTGACATTGGTGACTCATATTTTATATGGCGATGCAGAGATGGACTTCAAATACCATACTTTACTCGATGAATGGGGAATTAACCCCAGCATCAAATGTGTTTTGGTGGAGAGCAGCTCACCACGGGCCTTTTCAGCAGGTAAGCTTCTTTCTTAGTCATGATGTTGACACAGCTCATGTTCCTCATTGTTTAGATTCCTATACTTGATTTTCCTTTGTGCTATTGCACTCCGAAGCATTGGTGTGTTTGGGGGTAAACTTCATTCCCAATGCAGAGATGGATATTAAAGGTGTTGTAGCAGAAATTTAAAGGACAAAACAACATTTATTGTGCAAAAGGTCTCTCAATGATCTATTGCACATTTTCCCCTTTATTTCTGGTGCATGATTTTCTAGCTATGTTGTCTTGCTTGTTTCTCTGGTTGGTGACTGTATATATGATAATGATGGAAGTAGTCTAAATGCAGGTGGTGATGTGAAGCAGATTACGACCAAGTACAAAATGTCAGAAATAATTGAGGTCTAGTCATTTGCATAATTCTGTGCTGAATCACGACCTAAGGTCTATAAATGTGGTATCAGATTTTGTTAAATGCATTTTCTATGTTCGAGATTCTAGTTTGATGAATAATTATCAATTGACTGCTTTAGAGATGTCATCTGTGCTAGCTGAATTATTATCATGTGCGTTTTTCTCTTGGGTTATATGTTACTTATATTGATGACAAGTGTTTAATTACATTCTGGAAGTTAGTTGAGTTGCTAAGATCATTCCAATGTGTATCCATGTGTTTTCTGCATCTTTCAAAGCTCATATTCAACACACACATCAGCCAGTGATCTCATGAGGGGGTTACCAGATTTTTTCTTTTATGGGATCAGTCTCTTTAGATGCTTTATACACTATTAGATTCCCTGCTTAGTTTCTTAAATTTTATTTTTCAACATGTTCAATATCTCAGTCCATATGAAGATGTGTACTTCTTTCGTGGTAGACTAGATGCTTTTTTTTTGTTCAAAAGAGGATGGGGAATCCATGCATTTTATAGTCCTATTCTTTTGTAACCTTTACTGCATAATCCGAATGTATAATGTTAGCTTTATGGTAGTGAAGTTTCTTGCTTTGATCACATGCCATTTTGGTTAATTTAAATGTTTCCATTTAGTTCCTTTGTGACTGTGGTCTTTCAAATTTCGATGATTGATCTTAATTGATAGGCTAAGAGATTTTTGTTTGCAGGTCTTTATTGCAGAATATACTCTGATTTGTAAAATTTCTGAGTATAGAAAGCCTTATATATGCTTCATGGATGGTGTGACCATGGGGTTTGGAATTGGGTTGTCTGGTCATGGGCGGTATCGAATTATCACAGAGGTAACTTAACTGAGAGCTTCTGTGAAGTTGTTGACCTTCATAGTCATTTTAACTACATCATCTTTTTGAATCTTAGTTCTTTTTTTCTGTTTGATCATTTGATGGTTTGCATCCTAGAGGACTCTTCTTGCCATGCCAGAAAATGGAATTGGCTTGTTTCCAGATGTTGGCTTTGCTTATATTGCAGCAAATGGTCCAGGAAGAGGGGCGGTTGGTATGTTTCCTAAAGCCTGCATATATTTTGTAAGCAAGGAATTCAACCTTGGGTACTGGACTTGTACTGGTCTGGGCCAAATTCAGAATTGCATGTCAAAAATGTGTAGGTTCTATGTTTCATTTGGATTCATATGTAAATTATATCCAGATCATGTAGTGAATGTTGGATGCAGTCAAATGTAAGATGGCATGCTTGAAGTAAAGCTTTACATCCCACTTTAGTTAATACCCTACTTGTACAATACTCAGCTGATAAAAAGGAAAAATGATAAATATCATTTTTAATCATGAAAATATATGTTTGTGTTCCAGGTGACCATGGTTTGAGAAACAGTGATGTAAGAAAACAACCACCTTTTTGAGTAAGGTTGCAGAAATGGGTAAAAGACAAGCAACAAATGACCTTTTAGTAAACAGTGCAAATGTTGTAACTGACATTTACTCAAATATAAACACACAAGATATTCATTGTAAGCACCCTGGGGAGAACCTTTTTCAGAAAAAAGGATCTTTCTGAACATGGCTAGACTGATGTGAACTGGAGCTGAGAGTGATCGAGTCATTTCATGCCATCATGTGTGGCTGATGTGTGGCTGCACAAATTTTGGAACCAGAACATCAGCTGATTATTAGACCATTGACAATGGACTTTTTGTCACCGTGGAAGATGTTCCTTGATGCACGGGTGCTCAAATTTATTTTCTTCTGTATCATGTTCATGTTGTGCATTGATGCGAGATAATTTGTGGTATGTATATAGAACTTCAAAACAAATTGGGAGTTTAGGACAACTATAAGCTAGTTATGTTAACAAATGCCATCTATATTGAAGATATCTATCTAATCTACATTAGGCCTTTAGACATATATTTGGATTTTTGATTTTCTATGGATATAACTATCTTCTTATTATTCTGTAATATCACCATGACCATTCTTGTTTCTATGAATAATTTATTATTGATATGGTCTATTGTTATGTTTTTCATAAGTTGTATGTAATGGTTATTGATTGTTTAAATTGTACAAAATGTATCTTTATAATACTATTAATTGTTGCATCCTTGACATGGCATGCTTTACCTTTCCAAGATTTACCATGTTGGAACTTTTGTCTGTGATCCTGCTTTTCATCAATATTAGTAATATTCTTATGATTTATGAACCATCACGTTGTTTTCTTTTAAGATAAATTATTAGAATATTACATGCATGATCCCTATTCAGAGTAATTCAAAGTCTATCCTGGAACCAATCATTCATGTATGTTCTGATATTTTTAGGGTGCCTTTTGGCATTGTTTTCTTTCTTTATCCACTATCTTGTGTTCAGGTGCTTATCTTGGAATGACTGGGAAAAGAATTTCATCACCTGCTGATGCATTATATATGGGTCTTGGAACACATTATGTGCCATCTGGAAGTTTGGCCATGTTGAAGGAAGCTCTTTTAAATGTTAACTTGTATGTTATTTAATATTTATTAGTTTGTTTTATTGGAAAAACTAGCAATTATTCCATGTTACATTTCTTGACTAATGTGAGATGATAAAAAAGCTCAGAGGCATTGCTTTTCATGAAATTCACTTTTTCAAATTTGTTTTATCATCACAACAAACCAAAATAACTTCAAATTTTGGCATGTTTTGTTTTCCTTTTCAATTTAGATTTTATAAACTCCAAGCCACTATTGTTATTTTTTACTTAGGTCCTATATAATAATATATTTTACATGCATTTGTTAAAATACACCATGTTTCCTTCAAAATATTGACCTGCACATTTTTGGCATAGGATTTATTTTTGTTTTATGACATTCGGATGTTTTATTTTGTATCTTGATATGGAGCATAGAGAAATCACTGCCAGCTGTTAATCTGCACTTGATTTATCCAACAGTATCTTTATTTAACATGAAATACGTTAGTACACCTCTGTTATATGATTTCTCTATCTGACATATTACTGTGATGTTTGGTCTTTTCAAGATACCCATAAACTGTCAAGAAGTTTTTGCAATTTCCCTCAAGGGATGTGGATGTTGAATATGGAGCTGGTGAGGCTGAGGCATTACTGAGACTCTGAGAGTACATATTATCTTAAAAATTTGCTGTCCTACATATATTTAAGATTCATGGCACAAGCACATGCTAGCCTGCATTTAGCATGGTATATATTGTGCTCAACTTGCAACAGTATTGTGCCAACAGTTCTAAGCTGGTGGCGATTAAAAGAAAAAATAAAGGCTAAATTTCAGGTAGATGTTCAAATAATACCATTTTTAAGACAGTAAAAATATCCAGTCACTATCTTTTGTGCTGGGAGATCTCTTTTCTCTGGTCATTGATGGCAGTCTAAGAACATCTTTGTGTTCTCGGATTGGTTGGAGGCTAATGCATCAGGACAATATATAGTGATTTATGGACTAGACATGCTGGTTTGGTTGGTTAGACTCTGTTTACAGTAGTGTTGTCAAGGGCAAGCCAGACTTCGGCACTTTGCGTGGTGTAGTGTGGCCAACTTTTCTCCAATGCGCTGAGATGAGATGACTTCACTGAGTTGCACTTCTTCTCTGCTAAAGTGGTGGGTGATAGGTGACTCAGTTCATCAATTGAAAGAGGAAAGGAAAAAAGAAAGAAGAAAGATAGAGGATGAGAGAAGATCGAGCTTAGGACTCAGGTTAGGGGAGTGCATCCCAATGAATATGGTTGTGTTTCTTCATTATCTGATTTCTGGATATAAGATATAATTGGTCATATGACAAGATGAACTGAGGTAAGGTGAGGTAAAACTTCCAGATGACCATGTCACACTGCCAGATAGATAATGTGATTGGTTCTAGTAAGATTATGCGGTAGGCCATGCACTTCTCGTTTAATAAATATGAGATTACCAACTGGTGATCTCAGGATTTCGGAACATATGAAATCATAGATTTACATTATTCTAGATCAATGGCTAGTTCATTTTCTTTTTAAAGTTGACCATCAAAATTCAAATTGTGGGAATCATGTCATTTCAAGAGAAATCATGTAACTTAAGTAAAAAGATATTTTCAGGTGTGTGGGTGTAGAAGCTGTATTATTATTGTCATTATTTTGCTGTTGTGTTTTTCTACAACATTCCTTTTAAGCAGGCATTCATTTATGATTTCCTATGTTAGAACAACAGAGGATGGAGAAGACATTAGGAATTTAACTTTAATGTTTTTGTATGCAGCTCTGATGACCCTGACAAAGATATCCAGGCACTGTTGGCTGGTCATAAAAAGGAACCAGAATCAGAGGCTCAACTGAAAATGCTTTTGCCGCAGATTATTTCTTGTTTTGCAAATAAATCCATCTCTGAGACAATAGAAGAGTTAAAAAGGCACCAAGCTAGTTCTGACTCTGTGGGTATGCTCTAATTTAAAAAGATGAATATAATGTGTGAGCCTGAAGCTTTTCTCAACTGCAACATTTCTTGTAATGTTCAGTTATTAACTTCCAAATTTTGAACTAATAGCAACAATATAGTAACTTAACACTGGTTGCATTACTGTGTTTATTATACCTCTTGAACTCTCACCTGGGCATCTGGATTCCACCTGCTCGTTATACTCGGTCCATTTGGAAATTTGCAAACATGTTGTGTATTGATTGATCTTATGCTTCAATGTATGAAGTGCCTTAAATGATCAAAAGTGAAAACTGAAGCTAATTAAGATTCTGAATCTTTTGTTCATATAGTTTTTAGTTTTTCATTCAGTACACAATAAGTATTCATATATCTCAACATGTCCACAAATTTTAACCACTGATTCTTATAGTTCTCCTTCTTCTCCTTTATTCTTTTGGTGTCACATTTAGGGAGGTGGCCTACAAGAATTTTGTTTTGCATCTGGTATCTGTTCTCTGTTTTCGTTTTCTTGTACGGTATTTATAAGACGCATTTAGAAGAATCATGAAACGAATTTCATTAGGGTTAAAGCAAGTCAATTGGTTTCGAATGAAGAAAATAATGCTGCTGTACATTTTATTTGAATATGATTTTGTGGAAAATAGGACTCAGGTTAATCTCCATGGAATTGATACATGAAGCAACTGTCGATCTAAAGAAAGAAAAGAGAAACTATGAGGAAGGAATCGAGAGACAAAGAGGCAATATCTGGAGTCATCTGTAGGGTTTTGGCCCTAACACCAATCACACCTCATGCACAGATGATGGACTCACATCATTGACACGAGAGGGGAGATGATTCTTTTTTTGTTTCCGAGAAAGGAAGAAGAAAAGTTCTTTGGTTACATATCTTACAAACTTCAAAACCATCATCAGTCACATCAGGAGAGTTCGCTAATGAATTCTCACTTTAAAATACTAAATAAAGGGACATCGAGAATTTTCAAAACATGATTCTCTGGAGCTTAAGGACTCTTTCCAAGCCTACAATAAGACTCACAAATAAGAGTTCTTGAAGGTGACTTCATTTTCGATCAGCTTAATGCAGTCCTACATCATCTTTATTGTACAGTTATGCAAGAATCATTTGTAGAAACCTTCATGGTTGTGGCTTTTGGAAGTTTTTCTGGAACTTTCATTTGTCTCTTTATTGAATTCTCATCCTGGATTCTTAGAATGTTCTATTGACCCACAGTAAGAAGATTGATTTAGATTAAATGGAGAAATTTGCTATTCTAGTTACTTATTTTCTCTTTCAATCACAGTGGCAAGCTGGGCTAGCGATGCGCTTTCAGGCCTTGGTACAGGTGCTCCCTTTTCTCTTTGTGTAACTCAGAAGCACTTCTCCCAAGTTGCACTTGCACATGGAAGTGTGGATAACCATTTAGCAAAAGTAAGACCCTTGAGAAAACTTTGTATTTGTCTATGTTACAGGTCATTTATGCAAATGTTAATTTCATAGTTATAACTGTTCTTTCAAATCCAGCTAAGTGGCGTAATGAAGACTGAATTTCGAATTGCTTTGAGATCTTCAATCCGGAATGATTTTGCTGAAGGTGTACGGGCAGTCTTGGTGGACAGAGACCAGGTAGCTCAGATAGTTTGAGATACGTTTATCATTTAAGAAAATACTAGGAGCATGATTCTTGGTACTATGGAAATTTTGTTCAATTTAGTTGGTTTCTTTGTAGAACTGGTTAGAAATTTCATAGCCTACTGTTATTCTGCAGCATATACATATCTTCCATTGTTCATTTTTAGGAGAAATAAATTATAGTCGATCAAGTAAAGCTATAAAAAGATGCTAAATGATACAGCAACTAATAATAGATGCCAAATGGTGATAGTTGGCACTTCATAGTTTCCAAGTAATGTTCAGGAATTATACCATATGATCCTCAGAGTAAGGTACATCCTGTCATAATTCAATGGCCATACATGATCATCACGTGGAACTTATTTTGCTGTACATGATCCTGAGAATTTATGAACTTCTTTTGCTAGTTGTAATGAAGATATGTTTGTCTAAGTCTGCCTTGTACTGCTTGCAGAAAGTCATAAATGTCATGCCACAATTCCAACCATGTAGTGTAGATCTTTTCCTTCCATCAAGCTCTATGTATAGTAATATCATCAGGCAAACTAAAATCAGTTGAATGTATTTTCTTATCGTTTCTAATAAATTTTTTAGTTCTCAGAGTAAGGTACATCCTGTCATAATTCAATGGCCATACATGATCATCACGTGGAACTTATTTTGCTGTACATGATCCTGAGAATTTATGAACTTCTTTTGCTAGTTGTAATGAAGATATGTTTGTCTAAGTCTGCCTTGTACTGCTTGCAGAAAGTCATAAATGTCATGCCACAATTCCAACCATGTAGTGTAGATCTTTTCCTTCCATCAAGCTCTATGTATAGTAATATCATCAGGCAAACTAAAATCAGTTAAATGTATTTTCTTATTAGTTTTGCCTAAATTTATAGTATCTATCTTGTCTAACTAGGACATCTTGTCATTTATAGTTTGAACATTTATTTTCCTATCCTTTTTGGAAACTTGATGCATTCACGTGGACATTCTCATATTAGTACCTCCAACTTTGTTTGATATTTAATCGCTTGTTGTTGACAGGCATGCATTGGCAGTCAAATATTATCATGTTTTTCTCAATCATGTGCTATTTATTTGATGAACTTATCCATGTTTTTGATGCTTTCCTTTTTGTGATTCTGTTTCTTGGTAATTAAGACTACCCTTTTTTATGTGAATGTGGACGCTGTACATGCAGAATCCAAAGTGGAGACCGTCCAACTTGGCGGACGTTGACATAGCTGAAGTGGAATCGGTTTTTGATCCCTTGCCTCATGAAAATGAACTAAATGTATGATAATTTGCAGAATTGGGAGCATAAAGAAACCAAGGGCAACTTTCTTCTTTAAACTTCCTTATTAGCAAATTAGTGGAAAAGGAAGGAAACGAACGATGAGCATATTTTAAATGTAATCCTTAATGCTGTTTGTTATCTTATATCGGAGATCACCGTTATCCTCCGGGTAGATTACGAATTGTAGTAATGCCTTACGAACTAATTCCCTGGTCGGTGTTCTACCAGACCCTCTGTCATACAGCTGAAGGATGTGGCACTTGGTGGAAGCTCCGGAAAAGCTGGTCGATGAGACGCACAACTGTTCCTATGTACTATGGCCTAATTGCAAGGTAAGTGGAAGTAGCACGTCGTTTCGTTGTTGCCGTCGCTTGGTAAGAATAATTGCAGAAACTTATTATTCAGACTTTCCTCCATCTCATCAATAATTCTTTAATTATTGATAATTTTTTAAAAAATAATAAAAATATTATTTTATTATTTATCGTCTTAATATTATTGATTTTATTTTATGTTTTTTATAATCTCTTATTTTATTCTAGTGTCGTCCTAAGAGGAGATAAAAAAAAAAGGATGACGAGAAGAAAGGTAAAGAAGATATTTATGTTTGTTTATAAATAAATAATTTAAAAGTATTTAAAAAATTAAAATAAAATTATAAATAATAGAAAAAAGTTGTAAGTAATAGTTTTTTTTTAAAATATCAAGTTTTGGGTTGATATATTTGAACATTTATCACACGAGTATTTTCATGCTTTAGGATTAATTATATATTATTTTCCTGTATTTACACTTGTTTAGCATTACTGTAAAAAGGTCTCTTTGGTCCCTACAGTTAACAAATTATATATTCAATTTAACTTTATTTTTAATAACGATATTTATTTATTTGACGGAATCCTTGCATATGACAGCATATGTTTGTTATATTGGTTACCGTCAAACTGAAGGGTAAAATGGTTATTTCATGCACTAAGATATTGTTACAATTGAGCAACCGTTACTGATCAAGATGTTGGTTGCTACTCCCTCCACGTCGCACGCTGTCGCGCAGTAGGAGGTTATGGTTACCTCAAGTTTGAAATGACCACCACTTTGTCTTGCCGCTCCCTCCGCCACCATCATCATCAGCACCAGCCCCGCCCCCTCCACGCCACCCACCAATCATCCTTCTCGAACGTCGCCCCATACGCAAATAACTGGTGGTCCATCTACATGCACTTCAGCTCCGGCTCGTACATCTGGAACTAGGGATCTTTATCCCGATGGCTCGGCCCCCGCTCGTGAAACCAGTCCACCGCTTCCCAGAAGTTCTCCCGGATCGTGTAGAAATGGTGGGTGTTGCCGTGGACCTTGTGGGAGAGGGACGCGTGCATACGTCTTTCGAAAATCGATGCATAGGGTAAGGTCGGTTCGGTTGAGAAGGGCATCCAATGCAAGGGTGGAGACGCAGGCGATGCGGGTCTAGAAGAGGGCGTCGAACGGGGAAGAGTTGAGCGGAAGGTTGGTGCTGTCAAGGTAGGACTTGACGGCAGCATCGGAGAAGACAAAGGTAGCAAAGGACCTCCTCCCCTTTGTGGGAGTGGTGGGTGTGAAGGAGGACTTGAAGGAGAGGATGGGTTGGGTTGGGGGTGGGGAAGGAAGGCCGAGGTGTAGAGGAAGGCTGGGTAGATGGTGCGATAGTGGGCATCGTGGAGGGGGCAACAACATCTTGAATCGATAGTAGCAAAGAGGTTTTGTAAGAATGTCAAATAATTGTTTTACCCTTCAGTTTGGCACCAACTCGGTATAAGATCTCACGTACAACGAATTTTGTCAAATAAATAGATAATATTATAAAAAATAAAATCAAATATAATAATTTATTGATTATGAGAATTTGAATATAATTTTTTACAGAATCACGATGCTAAACAGACCAATGTACAAGAGAATAATATATAATTTGACCATGCTTTGAGACTTGTTTTTAAATTGAATGAAGCTACATTGTCAATATAGAAGGAAACACGTTATCGGGAACTTAAAAGAGGTGTTTTCTTTGGTAAAGTTACTAAAAGGATCGTTTTATTGTTCTTCACACGTAGTAGTTATAAAGGATCCTAATAGGGAATCTGATATCAACTTACACATGGTTGGCACGTAAGATCCAAATCACGCTCTCCTAATTATGTATGTGGACGTAAGTCTAAAATACAGAAAGACAAGTTACTTTCCCATTTATTATGACGAGCAAGACAATTATAAACATCCTTCTCCTTTATGGCTAAGAAGGAAATCCCAAGCTTTCTTCTCATCTTTTAAGGTCTAAAAACATATTCCGAATAAAGTGAGGTGGTCTTCTTTTTTTGAACGATTCAAGCCTGCTTTTAGGGACATCAAATCATTAACTTGAGCGTCGGAGGAATGGGTTAGGAAACCTCCCTCGACCTCGATCTTCTTGTAGGCAACACCTCGGAGTCACTCAAGAACCACTTTGGACGCTACTGCGCCTTCGAGTTTGGACCACGTTGGGTTGATTAAGATGTCGATGATATTTTCCCATAATATTGGCACTAGAAGGAGGGCATGATGTTGTAGGAACGTCCACCCACAAATCTTCTCAACTAACACTTCCGGCAAAAAGCCTTGCCTCCAACCTATAGTACATTTACTTAAGGGGGGACAATTGTCCTCTTTCCCACAAGTGGATGTGTCCACTTTGATACAAATGCCAATGAAATATCAGCACCTGCTTAATGGCTGTAACTTCTCACCCTTGGGGATGAGTTCAAGCCACCTATTAGTCCCCGTCGATGTGTTTCAAAGCCTCACGCATATGGTGTAAGGACTCAAAAGAATGATGAAACCTATCATGTCACTCTTGCCTCGGCAAACCCAACAAGCAATACCACCATTTGAGCTACGGTCGACACCTCAACCACCAATAGCACTAGCACCCATTAGAATCCCTCTAACTGACATGATGCTAGCACCTCAGGTTTGCCCGACGTCCACGAAACTACAAGTCGAAGGAGCACTATGCTCTCCAATGATAGCATTCAGTGCATCGCACCACCCTTTTGCCTTGCTTGAATCTAAGACTCAATCGATGAATTCAATGGATAACTCCCTAAGGGTCCAACTATGCAATTGGACCAATGCTTGGAAAAGAAGCAGTGAGAGTTCTAGCAGTCCAGAGGCAAAAACTCGATCGATCCCCATTCACCCAAAACATTTAAGAGGAACCAACCTCGACTAACTTTTGCCTTCAATCGCTGGAAGTCTTCGATCGTAGTACAAACCCATGTGAATAAATTATCGCCTTTCATGCTCAAATGTTCCTTTATGACACCTCGGATGCTTTGATGTGCTACACATTCTCGGTAACACTAAAAGGCTCGACGCGAGAGTGGTACACCTATTTGAAGCCACTCTTGGTTGGCTCATTTGCTCAGCTTGCAAACAAGTTTGAACTCTACTTCTTTGAGAATATACGCTTGAAGTCGTTGGCGATAATGTTACTCCAACTCAAATAAGGGGAGGAAGAGTGTCCAACTTCATTACTCAGTTTGCTAATCATAAGTATCCTACAAGCCAATCACATGAGTGATGACACGTGTGGCACGATGCATAATTTTTTTGCTTATTATTATTATTAGTATTTTCTCACTTTATGATTACTTGTTACATATATTGTGATGTTCTTTGATCTGTGTAATGAGAATTGGATTAGGATGAGATCATGATAATGAGACCAATTCGCCTATAAATATAAACCATAAATATTCTCAATCATAGGTTACTTGAGAGGGACATCGAGATAACCGGAGAGACTGGTGTTGTATACATGTCTATATGATAAAAGCAACTGGTCTCATAATCACTCGTGTAGGCACACTAGAGGTACAGTGTAGGTGCTTATTAAAGAATGAGTTTACTGATTGATCTACTCATAGAATGCTAGATGGTTAATGATACCTCATTGTTAGATAGTGATTCCATGCTCTCAATTGTGTGTTTAGTCCTTAGGCTTGAGAAATCGAGAATATCTTATATGAGTACTTCACTCTTTGATACCAGACTTGTATATATGAAAGTTTCAAAAAAATATAACTGGTCATTGGGAGTGGTAGCCAACCTTACGAGGACAATTGAGTATTGATAGAAGATCATGTTAGGACTCTAGTTAGGAGAGTCCTAATTGAATTTTATTGAAAGAGGCATTCATGTAAAACCTACCTAGCCGACCCCTTTTAAAAAGATGAAAAGGTCCGCTAGGGTTAGGGTTAATTGAGATATTGCTTCTTAGAGTAGGAGTCTTATTAGGAGTTGGTTAAAAGTTGGAGTCTTGAGTAGGAGTCCTAATAGGTATTAGGGTTTAGAAGCCCTATAAATAGTCATGTATTCATCCTCTTTTGATAAGCAATAGGTGAATCTTTTTAGCAGCCTTTGAGCAACAACTTGAAGGAAGGAACCCCTATAGAGTTCCAAGGAGGCCGATCCCTTAAAGAGATCGGTAGTGAAAGCCGATAGCCTCAAGTGAAGGTGAATCGAGAGTGGTTGTAGGCCACGACGATTGAACCACTATAAATATGATTTGCATTTACTTTAAGCTTTTTATTTTTATTACAAATTGATCCTTACTTTCACTATGCTTACGAACGTGTTTTCAAGTTAACATATTTTTTATATCAGTTTTCATCGAACAATAATTTTTAAACCAATAAATTTTTACGTAAGCACTAATTCACCTCGCCTCATAGAGTTAAAGATTTTAAAACTAATCTTTTGATACATGATCTCGAACTATTTTAAATGTAGCCAAGTGAAACCATTATTGACATGTACACCTATTTTATGATGTTGTCAATAGTTTAAAAGCCCTTGACAAATATTTTTTGAATCTTAAACTTGTTAATAAAGTTTTATATTCACTTTCTAAAAATTGAGATTCGAAAGTAATTACAATACAATAGGCAAAGGACCTAAATAACTTTTCACTTGAAGAACTTATTGGGTCTTTGATAACATATGAAATAAAATACAAGGTACATGATGAACTTGATGAACATGAGAATAACTTTCCAAAGAACAGGAAGGATTTGACACTTAGAACAAAAAAAGATTATTTGAGCGAAAGCTCAAGTGATAATGACTTTGAACTCCTCACAAGCAAATTTAAAAAGTTCATAAAATAAGAATAAAAAAAATAAAAATAAACTTAAAAAGAAAAAGAAAACACTCAAAATAACTTGGGACGATTCGAGTGTATTTGAAAACGAGGAGTAAACCGATGAAGATGAAGTGGCGAACTTCGTTTTGATGGCTCTTGACAATGAAGTAAACAACTCAGATAAATCTTCTTTATCTTATGATAAATTATTTAATGCCTTTAATGATTTGTTTGATGATTTTAAATTAGAACAAAAGAATTTGACACTTAGAACGAAAGAACACCACTCGAGCGAAAGCTCAAGTGATGATGACTTTGAACTCCTCACAAGAAAATTTAAAAAGTTCATAAAACAAGAATAAAAAATAAAAATAAACTTAAAAAGAAGAAGTTGCCAAAGAAGAAGAAAGCATTCAAGACAACTTGGGACGATTCGAGTGCATCCGAAGACGAGGAGCAAACTGATGAAGACGAAGTGACAAACTTCGCTTTGATGACTCTCGACAATGAAGTAAACAACTCAAACGAATCTTCTTTATCTTACAATGAATTATTCAATGCCTTTAATGATTTGTTTGATGATTTTAAATTAATTAGTAAAAAGTATAAATTGTTAAAAAAGAAAATGCTTCTATTGCTAATGAATTTAAAAAATTAAAAAATAAGCATGATAATTGTACGTTAACTCATTGCACTAAACGTGAAGAGTTAGACTTAGTTAAGAATGAAAATATATTATTAAAACAAATAATAGAAAATTTTAAAACTATTAGAAAATTTTTAAACATGATTCTTGCCGATAAGAGTCATGTTCGTAGAAAAAAAAAGAATTGGCTTTGTAACACTCAACAAAAGATAACTACTTTTGTTAAAGAACCCACATTACATGTTTCTCTTAAAAACAAATAAAATTTTTGTGGTAGACATGATCATTTTGTATATAAATATCCATTCAAAAAGTATGGCTCACATAAATTGGTTTGGGTTCCTAAAGGAACCATGAATGACTTATTGCCAAAAGTTAAGAATGATATATTAAAACATGAGAGACCCAAAGTTTAATAGATACCTATAGCAAATATACCTTTCTTGTAAATAACTCTACAATTGAAAGCTAAGAGCAAAAATCTTGATAATGGATGCTCAAAGCTTATGATCGGAGATACAAAATACTTCATGAAGCTCACTAGCCAAAACAATAAAGGAAAGATCATTAGAATTAGAATTATTGGTAATAAAATGATGATTTGAAGTAATGATGATTTGAAATCATGCTTGATGATTTAATTATGCATGATGATTTGAAGTAATAATGATTTTTATGATTTATGGTTTATTAATTTTGATGATTTCTATGATAAATCTTGTTTTTTAGTTTTAAACATGATGCATGGTTTTGATATAAAAAACATGCTCTAAAAAGGGAATGCATTTTCAAAAATTTTCTATCTCTATCTTATCGATTTTTTAATAGGAAATTGATAAATCTATTTATATCATTTTGAATTTCTTGAAAGTGACTTTGATAGTTTGATGATTTGAATTTAAATAAGTTTTATCTATATCAAATTCTTGATTTCTCGAAATTTGATACTTGATATTTTTTTTATGAATCAAGATCCTTATTCTCCTATTTTTCCTTTTGTTAAAGAGAATATTTATGAATCATAATTTTTCTCTTGTTTTTTCAAAATTGATGACTTAAGAATTCCTTTAAAGATTTCCTAATATTTGATCTCCTAAGATTTCTTTTTTTTATTTACAAAAAAAGACTTATCAAAATGAATTATGACTTGATCCTTCGTGAACTTTGATATTGATATATTTTATGTCATGATTTTTATATATACAATTCTTTTGTATTGGTTGTATACCTTATGTCATGTTTGAAAATTGATGTAAAAGAAAAATATTTACAACATTACATTATTCCCTTCCTTTTGACAATGACAAAGGGGGAGAAAGATCGCTAGCTTGCACGTTGGAAAGGAAGAAAAACATGCTAGCTTGTACTTCTCCAAAGAGAAAAAGAATTTGTTAGCTTGCATATTACAAAGAAAAGCAAACATGCTAAACTTGCACATCTCTAAAATTTGTTAACTTGTATGTTCTAAAATTATGCAAAACTTGCTATCTTACTAGCTTGCACAATTAAAAATTTGCTAGTTGTACTTTTCTCCTTTTTTTGGATGACAAAGGAGGAGAAGGTATAATGATAATTTAAATCATACATGATATGATGCACTTTAATGTTTTGAAATTATGATTATGCATGCAATACTCATGATTTTATTATGATGATGTATATGATGTATTGCATATGATGTGAATCATAATTAAAATTGCTTTGACTTAAATTCAATTTGAAATAAATGATCATTTCAATCTGACATATTGATAGAAAAAGTTTAGTTTAAACTCAGTTATCATTATAAAAAATGAGAAGATTGTTGAATCTCAGATTTTGATGATGAAACCAATTAATGAGTTTATAATCTAATTTATGTTTTAAGTGACGCAGGACTAACTTTGATCAGAAAAGACAAATCGATTAAATCAGGAGGAATCAGACGTTGGGTCAGAGTGGAACATGTCAGAAGATTTGATGTCGGGCCGGATGATTGGTCGATGCATCGGTAGAAGGCTTGGTGTCATAAGTTCGGGTATTGAGTCAAAGGATCGGACATTACGCCAAAGAGATCAGAAGTTGCGGGAGTCAACATGCCAATTGGACAATACGTTGAAAGACATGACGATGCATTGAAGGATCAGATGAAGCTCCGAATGAACCAATGACATGCCAGACAACATAGGATTCATGCTTATAATCGTGTGTCTAGATCGAGTTAGTTTAGGACTAATTAAGTCAATTTTGGGATGAAACAATGTCAACTTAATTAGGGGCCAATTAGGCCTGAATCAGGGTTGAATTGGGCTTATTGTTTGGCTCATTCAGTGACCTATAGTAGGGTCTAACAGTGGTACCGCCAGACCGGGTGTTGGTATCGCCCAGACATAGTCTCCCAGACTATGTCAAGTGGTGGTACCGCTAGTCTAGGCGGTGGTACTGCCCAGACATAATTTCCCAAACTACAATTTCCCAAACTGTTAAGCGATGGTATTACCAGACTGGGTGATGGTATCACCCAATATTAATGTTGTAGGTGGTAATACTGCCCAACACAAGTTATGGTACCACTAGGACCCGGGAAATCCGGGACGAGACCTTTTTTGGCTCTATTTTTGAAGTCATTTGAGATATATAAATACCTCAGATATTTCTGCTTGGCTAAGCACAAAATTGAGCTGAAATGAGGGAAAGAATACTTCAGAAAAATTAAAAACTCTCTTAGAATTTAGAGTCCCTTCCTCCTAGAATTAGAAGTTTTCTAGGGGAGGAATAAGGTCTAAAAGAGGTGTAAATGTTCTTATTGAATCTCGGATTTTGATGATAAAACCAATTGATAGTATTTATCTGATCTGCGTTTTGAGTGACGTAGGAAGCTTCGATCAGGGAGAGATAATTAAAGTAGGAAGAATCTTGTTGGGTCGGAATGAAATATGTCAGAAGATTGAACGTCGAGCTAGAGGATCGGTCGACGTATCGGCAGAAGGCTTCGGGCCATTGGTTCTGGTATCGGGCCAAGAAGAGCGAAAATTACGCTAAGTAAATCAGAGTTACAGAGGTCAATGGTCGATTAGGCAATATGCCGCAAGAGATGATGATGCATCGAAGAATCAGATAAGGCGTCGATAAACCAATGACATGCCGGACAACATTTGATTAGCTTTGTAATAATTGTATAGATCGAAGTAGGTTTTAGGCGTAATTGGGTTGGAATTGAGCTAACTCAATTAGGGGCCAATTGGGCTCAAGTTTGGGTTGTGTTGGGCCAAGTGAAAGACCCAAATAATGACCCAACATGTGGAACTATCAATGACACGGTCTCCGAGACTGTGTCAAGAGGTGGTACCGCCTAGACACAGTCTCCGAGAGATTGTCAAGCAGTGGTACCACCCAGTGGTAGGATATCTAGTGGTGGTATCGCTAGACTAGGCAGTTGTACCGTCCAGTGGCAAGATATCAGGCGATGGTACCGTTAGACTGGACGGTTGTACTACCTAGTGTCAGTGCTATAGGTGGTGGTATCACTAGTATCCTAAAAATCAGGAATGAGACTCTTTTAGGCTCCAAGTTTGAATCCACTTAAGGCCTATAAATATCTCTCTCATCCCTGGTTAACATACACAAGAATTGAGAGAGAAAAGTAAAAAAATGCTATTGTAATCTTGTGAGAACTCCTCTCAAGCTCTAAGTGTTAATGTGGTTTAAGAGAGGAGTAAGTGAGGGTGTAAATGTTCTCTCCTGAACCTGTCAAAAGGAGAATTGAGCATAAAAAGGTAGTTGATCTTCGCCCATTGAAAGAAGATTGGTAGTGGAAGCAAGTAGCTTTGAGTGAAGAGGAATCAAAAGTGGATGTAGGTCACGATGACCGAACCACTAGAAATTAGTGTGCATTTATATTGTTATCATTTACTTTGCAATTGTTTCACTTCCTCTTTACTTTTATTTCACTACGCTTACGAACAAGCATTCAATTTCAAGTTATCTTCTGAGATTAGTTTTTATCGTACGAAAATTTTAAACCAACATTTTTATCCACTGTACTAACTTACCTCATCCTCTTAGTGCCGACTCAATCCTAATAGTTCTCTCCTGACCTTCGGCCATTGAAAGAAGATCGGTAGTGGAAGCCGGTTGCCTCGAGTGAAGAGGAATTGTGAGTGGATGTAGGTAACGACGACTGAGCTACTATAAATTTAATTTGTATTTACTTTAAGCTTTTTATTTTCATTGCAGACTGATTCCTTACTTTCGCTATGTTTACCAATGTGTTTTCAAGTTAATATCTTTCTGATATCGATTTTCATTGAACAAGAATTTCTAAACCGATGAATTTTTATATAAGCACTAATTGACTCCGACCCTCTTAGTGCCGACTTAGTCTTAACATTCAGGATTGGACAAATGATAGAGAATCTAATATCAACTAACATGTGATTGTCACATAGGATCCAAATCACCCTCCCCCAACTTTCTAATGGATAAGATCCAAAACAAGGAAACACAAACTTTGTTCTCATTCATTTTGATGAGGAAGATAGTCATAAACTTATTCTTCTTCTTTATGGCAAAGAAGGAAATCTCAAACATTTTTCCCTTTTTTCAAGAGATAAAAATATATTTCGAACTTGATGAGGGGGCTCTTTTTTTCGAAAGACTCAAGCCCGCTTTAAGGGACCTCGGATGGATCAGATAGAAAAACCTTTCCTAATCTTAGATCTTCTTAGAAGCGATATCTTAGAGTCACTCAAGAATTACCATTGATGAAAAGAATAGAAGATAAGAACAATTATTGAAGAAGCTTTATTGAAGTAACTTTAGCTTTAATATCCCTCTCCTATTTATACAGATTAGGAGGGAGGATTTTCCTCAACACAATAGAAGATTTCCCTCGGTAGAGAGATTTCCTCATATTGTAGAGGAATAAGCTACAGCAGAGGAGGAAGTTATAACGATGCTATAGCAGAGGAGGAAGCTACAACAGAGGTACATCAGAAGAGGAAGCTACAATAGAGGAGGAAGCTGCAACGATGCTACAATAGAGAAAAAGGCTACAGCAAAGGAGGAAAGGTGGGGGTGGGGCAGTGCTGGTGAGCATAACACTAGAGATGCCACAGCGGAAGGGAACGGACGGAAGGGAATGGACGTTGGAGCAGAGTGGCAGTGGAGAAGACAGTTGCCGTTCGTCGAGAAGGAAAGATTTGTCACACCGACGACCTGACGACAGAAAAGCAGTAGTAGAAAGCCTTTTCTTTTGTCGCACGAAGGTGAAGAAACAACAGTGATGAGTCGGTAGCGAGAAGAGAGCTTGCTCTAGGCAAGTGACTCTGATACCATGATGGAAAGAATAGAAGATAAGAATAATTATTGAAGAAACTTTATTAAAGAAGTTTTATTGAAGTAACTTTAGCTTTAATACATTAACATGTCCCTATTCTATTTATACAGATTAGGATGAAGGATTTTTCCCAATAGAATAGGAGATTTTCCTATAAAGCAAGAGGGTGTTTATATGTTATTTCTTCTAAAATGTCCTCTTCATTTTATATCTTTCCTTTGAAATGTAAGTAGAGGACGTGTGCTTCCTCGCTACTATTGAGAAAATTATCAAGATCTTAGTTCTTGTCATGGAGAGAAGAGAAGCTAAACCACATCCACGTTTGATTTTAATTGACAGGCACGTTGAGACGATCTCGAAACTGGACAAACATTAGACGCCATTATATTTATCACATCCAATCAAACATGATATGGCTCGTGCTTTATCCGCAGCGTCAGAGAGTGCAAGGAATCCGCTGCTGGCGTCCGCAAATCATATCCAGACACCACTTCTAGATGTCTTGGTCTTCCGACCAACGCAGACGCGCCCCACCAAGCGGGCACCACATTTCACGTCGCCATACTCTGGCTTTAACACTTGGGGGCCCACCTCGGCGTATGATTTCTTGCATCCGATAAGGTCCAACGTACTGTGTGCTTTTCCCGGCGACCCGCGAAAAGGAATCAACGGCCGTGCTGTCGCCCCCAGTCTTCACTTCTTATCCGTGGACTGCCGTAGTCTTCTCCCCTTCCTAAACCTTTCCACCGTTCCCAACTCGATCATGGCAATTCTACCATTCCCAACTGCTGTCCACAATCACACAGCTATTTCAGAGTTCCCCCCGCTGCTCACACCCACGGCTCACTCTAAACCCACACAACATTTTCTTCTTGACCAGTAGCGCTCATCTTTTACTTCCCACTTAGAACGAATAGTCACCGGTGATGGATGAACTGATACCCGGGCTCCCGAACGACATAGCGCAGGAGTGTCTCATCCGCGTCCCCTACGACGGCTTCCCTACGGTCCGCTCCGTCTGCCGCCGCTGGAAGCAAGAACTCCAATCCTCCCAATTCCACAGCCTCAGGAAGACCGCTGGTCTAACCAGACCGGTCATCGCCCTCGCCCAGGCCGAGCCGGCACTTGCCCCTGCTGCAGGCCCAGCCAAGAAGTACACTGCCTCCGCCTCCCCCTCGTACCGCCTCGTCCTCTTCGAGCCCGTGACCGGCGCATGGAGCTGCCCGCCGCCTATTCCCGGCCTCCTCCGTGGCCTGCCCCTTTTCTGCCATCTGGCGGCCGTCGGCCGGGAGCTGGTGGTGGTCTGCGGGTGCGACCCGGAGACGTGGGCCGCCTCTGACGAGGTCCACATCTATGACTTCGAGGCCGGCGTGTGGCGTCGCGGGGCCCGGATGCCCGGCCCCCGGCGGTCCTTCTTCGCGTGCGCCGCGTCGGAGGAGCTCCGTGCCGTCTTCGTCGCCGGGGGTCACGACGAGGAGAAGAACGCGCTGCGGTCGGCGATGGCGTACGACGTGGTGGCCAACGCGTGGGCCCCACTGCCGGACATGGCGCAGGAGCGGGACGAGTGCCGGGGAGCCTTCCTGCGGGGCGCCTTCCACGTCGTCGGGGGATACCCGACGGAGGCGCAGGGCCGGTTCTCGCGGAGCGCGGAGGCGTTCCACGTCGTCTCCAGGCGGTGGGGCCCCGTGGAGGAGGACAAGCTGGAGGTCGGCACGTGCCCGCGGGCGTGCGTGGCGGGTGGCGACGGGCGGCTCCACATGTGCGGGCCGAGAGGGGACGTAGCGGCGCTTTCGGACGACGGGAGCGGCGCGTGGCGGGCGGTGGCGGAAGCGCCGGAGACCGCGAGGGTGGCGCCGCTCCTGGTGGCCTGGGAGCGGAGCCTGATGCTGATCGGCTCGGAGAAGCGCGGTGGGGGCCACGTGGGGTACGTCGGGGAGGTGGGGGCGGGAAAGGGGGCGACGACGTGGAAGAGGGTGGCGACGCCGGAAGAGTTTTCGGGCCACGTGCAGGCGGGCTGCTCCATGGAGATATGAAAACTCGTATTTTTAACATAAGCTTTTCCCAAGTGGATTATGATGTACAGCTGCTACCAGATTTAATGGACATCTGCTATCAACTAGAAGTAGCGGAAACGGTGCTTATGGCTTATGTGATGGCGGCTCATCGATCCCAGTCTTGATTGACTTGCTTGAATTAAAGGGATATTGAATAATGAGGCCACAAGACTGGTTCTTTGGAGGAGGAGACACGAGTGGGACTTGTAATTACACAGTGACCGTCTGTCTCTGGAATGACATACGGAAGGTGGCAAACATCGCCGGAGTATTATAAGGGTTATTTTTGTACGCCATTGCCTCAGCTGACTGTTGCACTGCCACGTATCATCTGCTCAAAGAGAGAGACCATAGATGGCCTCTTTCGAATTGTTGTTAATGTCATCCTCTCTTCCAGCATCCAGTCAGAGAACACCAACAAAACAATTCTAATCTCCCCTTTGTTTAAGGATCGCTCACCTGATGGCTTGGCCGGCCCATTGGATCGGTTGCCGTGGCTTCGAAGGATGGTTTCAGTGGCCCTAATTCTTGTACCTGTTGGGACCATTCGACTCCTTGGTTGACTAGTTGTTATGCATCGAGACAGGCTTCGTTCGGGTCACGCAACAAGCTGTAGAGTACGCAGAACTCCTCGGTCCATAAATCTGCTGTCCTTAGAACTGAAGTGAATCCGATAGATTTTAGCTGCGCACTCATTCTACCGTTGCTTCTGTAGGAAGAAATGTAGGCAATGTCAAACTTGTCTTTCTAATTTATTAACAGCGGACCTTGTCGCTTCGGGACAACTGCTACTTATCGACGCAGACATTGCCGTGTGGAGAATCATGGGATAAATAAAAAACGTAGATGTGGCGTTGACATTTGGCTTGCTGTCGTGGCCACCAAGGAAAGGTTGGACCCAGACAGGATCCTCAACCATCGTTCCAGGGTTTGACATTGTGATCCTCATACTAATGCTCGTTGTTTTCACATTCGTTTCCACAATCTACTGGAAATAGGCTCATGTTTCTGTGAGGGTAAACAACTTTAAGACGTAACCTCGGGATCATCACGGCTTGGTTCGGGTCCAGATGATAGGTGATCTTCCAGGGACAACCCTTGGGACTGCTGAGGTGGCTGATTGCGATGGTCTGATCGAGACGGGTCGCTGCTTCCTCCGGGAGGGAACTCCTCGTCTTCGCACTTGCATATGGGTCGGGTCGGGGGAGCTCGGCCCGACCCCTCCGACGATCAAGTTAGTGAATAGTCGCAGGGGTTTTTTTTTCTTCGTTCTCCTTCTTTTTCCTCGGAGCGCGAGGGTTTTTATAGTGAGGATTACCGTTGCCTGATGTGTCTGCTCGCAGGGAGCAGGATCGCACTTCTAGTAACGTCTGATATCGATATTGGCGTGGCGTGATCCGCGTTGATCAGGTGCTGACAAGTCAACAGAGACGTGAGACGTCATTTGGTGTAGCTGACATCACCCGAGTCTTATCGTCATTATTACCCTCATCAGTTTGTGATCCTCATATACTAATGGTCCTCAGTTACGAGGGATAATGGTTGTGACTGTTTCAGCCTCACTATCGCATGTTCTATTACGGGCATCATTTTCATTGTATGAATACTGAGACCGAAAGGGCTATGGGCACGAAGAACAAAATTGTGACTCAGAAACCACTACTTTAGAGCCAGAGTCACCTTCACCTCGAGGATGGACACATGCATCTCGTGAAACAAATGTGCACCGAGCAAGCAGAGAGGATTCGGACGGGTTTCTTTCGGAGTCGGAGAGGCAGCACGACAAATCGGGGCTTCCAAGTCTTCAATGGATGCCACGATTATTCATGCGCGAATCAATCAAAACCAAAGCAGGCAATCCTCGTTGGGTTCCTTTCGTGCTTTGCGACGACCAAGAAGTTCCCACGCCATCCATATGCCACCCCACATTTGCCATCCTCCTGCGCTGCGTCATAGTCACGGCCAGCTCATCCACTGTAAGCCAGTTCTCCCCAGCACAGGAAGAACATGTGAAATCTGAGTTCGCAGGGACGGATGAGAAGATCTGCGATGGTATGTCAGTGTTATAAACAAAAGGGGAAAGCTTCGTCAGGGAGAAAATTCCTCCCACTGGTATCACCCTAAATCCTCGGGCTCTCCTCCTCTCCTTCATCCTGCATACTTAAATTCCCAATTTTTCAGACGGATAATAATGAATTAAGATATAGCCGACAGGTGGGACCTGATTCACTGATTAGAGAGAGAGAGAGAGAGAGAGCGAGAGGAACAGTCCGTCCTGTCTTCCCGTGGAAATTACCATGTCTATAAGAAGCTTACGGAACCTCGTCCGTCACCCCAGTTCTAGATCATCGGTGACGCCGTATATAAACAAAACCCTCCTCCGTCATCGTCTCCATAGAAAGAACCTCACCTATTCAACTTATTATCTTCTTTCAGCCTTTACCACTGTTTAAAAAAGCGCAAATTCTTTTTCTTCCTCCGTTTGTGTCTTTGCCTGTACAGAACCCTGTCGTGCCCTTGCTTGATTTAGAAACTGGTATGGAAGCCGAGCTGATGCCCGAATTGCCGGAGGAGATCGCCCGCGAGTGCTTCATCCGGGTCCCCTTCGACGCCTTCCGCACCGTCCGAGCCGTCTGCAAGCTCTGGAAGCACGACCTCGAGTCGCCGTCCTTCCACCGCCTCAGGAAGTCTGCCGGCCTCGCCCGGCCCGTCGTCGCACTCGCTCAGTGCGACCCCACGCCGCTCCCCGCCGACAAGGCCAAGCAGCAATCCTCCCACTCCCCGCTGCTCTATCGCATCTCGCTCTTCGAGCCGTCCACCGGCGCCTGGAGCTCGCCACCACCGATTCCCGGCCGCTCTCACGGCCTCCCGCTCTTCTGCCAGCTAGCCGCCGTCGGGAGGGAGCTGGTGGTGGTCGGCGGGTGGGACCCACTCACTTGGGCCACCTCCGACGAGGTCCGCATCTACGACCTGGTGTCCGGGGCCTGGCGCCGCGGTGCCCGCATGCCCGGCCCGCGGCGCTCCTTCTTCGCGTGCGCGGCGTCGGAGGAGCACCGGACGGTGTTCGTGGCCGGCGGGCACGACGAGAGCAAGAACGCGCTGCGGTCGGCGCTGGCCTACGACGTGGCGGCTGACGCGTGGGTCCACCTGCCCGACATGGAGCGGCAGCGGGACGAATGCCGAGGGGTGTTCACGCGCGGCGCGTTTCACGTCGTCGGGGGCTACCCCACGGAGGCGCAGGCGCAGTTCACGCGGAGCGCCGAGGCCTTCGAAGTCGCCACCTGGCGATGGGGCGCCGTGGAGGAAGGGAAGCTGGAGGAGGCGGCATGCCCGCGGACGTTCGTGGTTGGAAGCGACGGCAGGGCGTACATGTGTCGGCAGGGTGGGCAAGTGACGGTGCTGCGGGAGGAGGACGGCGGGGCGTGGCGGCGACTGCCGGACTTGCCCGGTGACTTGCGGGCTGCGCTGCAGTTGGTGACGTGGGAAGGGGCCCTCATGGTGTTGGGCTTATGGGCAAAAGGTGGGGCCCAGGTGGCGTACGTCTTGGACCTGACAGAGGAGGGAGAGGGCAAGCGGCTGCAATGGCGGAAGGTGGAGACGCCGAGGGAATTCTCCGGCCATGTTCAAAGTGCGTGCTGCCTTGAGATATAAATTAATCGGAGAACACTGGCGTGTAAATATTCTTTCTTTGCAAGTCGGTAGTTTTATTTTACTCGTATGTCAATCATCCTGTAACGACTCCAAGTCAAATTGAACAGCATTAAAGTAGGCATCAATTTAATAAAAAAAATTATGTTATTAGGTTATATAATAAATATAACACTTATAATCTGATTTTTTAATCATTAATGATATAAGATTATCCTGGTTGGGCTGGCAGCCCTTCAGCCCATAGTTGGCTTGGGCAGTCCACAGCTCACCCCCTCTTAACTTAACCCTAATTAACATTAGAGGGTGTGGTGACTACGTTTTAGAGACAGAAAAAGACATAAATAGGGCAACAACGTGGGAGAAGAAAACAGCCACGGGATTCCAAAGAAAAGAAGGAAAACAAGGTAGAAAATGAAGAAAAAGAAAGGGAAGAAGACAAGGACAACGCAGATCTCAATCATCTAGCAGTGTTCTATCTTAGGTTAGATCAAATCTACAGTAGACTCTTGTTGTGATTACTTGGGGAGGTTTTAGATAAAGATAGGCAATGACGTGATCCTTGGATCCCAATTGTTCTCTTGTGATTGATGCTAGGGTTTAGGGCAAGAGATTGAGATTTATATATTCATTATTTTCATAATGAATTATCTCTAGTTTGTCTTGTGGTTTTTACCCTTCACATTGAAGGGGTTTTTCACATATATTTTAGTGTTTTGTTTGATTGTGCTTTCATTTAATTCCGCTGCGTATTATGGTCTTCTAGTATTTGTTCATATACAAAGGTTATTCCTCTTTATATCCCCATCAACTGGTATCAGAGCAAGGAGTTTTGGTGATTTAAATTTTGTATTTGAACATGGAGGTTAGTAATGTTTCTCGCATGATTAGTTTAAATGAAAACAATTGGATGATATAGAAACCAAGAATAGAAGATCTCTTATATTACAAAGATTTGTATGGACCTTTGTAGGGGATAATACAAAATCCACAACTATGACAAATGATGAGTGGAAGAGGTTAGATCGAAAAATAATTGGATTTATTCGACAGTGGCTTGATGATAGTGTCTTTTACTATGTTTCTACTGAAATTTCTGTATATTTTCTTTGGAAAAAGTTGGAAAGTCTCTATGAAAGAAAAACAACTAGCAACAAAGCTTTTTTAGAGAGGGTGCTTCTATTGTTGAACATTTGAATGAAATGCAGAGTATTACTAACTAATTATCCTATATGAAAATGTCTCTTGATGATGAGTTACAGGCTTTGTTACTTCTTCGTTCATTACTAGAAAGTTGGGAGACATTGGTGGTTTCCCTTAGTAATTCTGCGCTATTGGTGGTTTCCCTTAGTAATTCTGCGCCAGATGATATTGTCACTATGAGTCAAGTAACAAGCAGTTTGTTGAATGAGGAGTTGAGAAAAAAAAGTTCAGCAACATCTCATAATGATTCACAAGCACTTATCTCAGAGAACAGAGGAAGGTCAAAGTCTAGAAGTAGTTCACGTATAGGTAGGAGCAAGTCAAGATCAAGAAAAGATATTGTTTGCTATAACTGTGGTGAGAAAGGACATTACAAGAACCAATGTAAGTAACCTAAGAAGAACAAGAAAAAGAGAAAAGAAGTGGAGTCTACAGAGTCAAAGGATAATACTACAGCTACAATACAGGATGGTGATTATTTGATTTTGTCTCATTCTAATGATATTTTTTCTTGTGTGTCAAGATCTTGAGTGGATGATTGACACAAGTGCTTCTTACCATGCTACACCACGGAGAGAGTTTTTTGCTTCATACAGGTATGGAAACTTTGGTGTTGTTAAGATGAGCAACTATGACATAGCAGACATCATTGGCATGGGTGATATCTATTTAAAGACCAATCTTGGTTGCAAGTTGGTGCTTAAGGATGTGAGGCATGTGATTGACTTGAGGCTGAATTTAATTTCAGTTGGAAGACTAGATGATGAAGACTATGAAAGCAGATTTCACAGAGGGCAATGGAAGCTCAGTAAGGGTTCTCTTGTTATAGCTAGTGGAAAGAAATGTCATACTTTCTACAGGTTACATGCTAAAGCTTATGGTGAGCAATTAAATGCTACAGAGAAAGACTTCAGTATGGAGTTGTGGCATAGGCAATTGGGACACATGAGCGAGAAGGGGCTACAAACTCTTTCCAAGAGAGAGGTATTAGCATACCTCAGAGGTATACATCTGAACCCTTGTATTGATTGTTTGGTAGGTAAATAACATAGAGTTTCATTTGCTAGTCCTACTTTGTCTAGAAAAATACATGCCTTAGACCGTGTTTATACAGATGTATGTGGTCCTTTGAGGACAAAACTCATGGTGGATCTATTGATGTTCTTGGTATAAGTGGTGCACTTTATTTTGTCACTTTTATAGATGATTTTTTCATGAAAGTTTGGGCCTATGCTTTGAAGACTAAAGATCAGGTGATTAATGTCTTCAAAGAGTTTCATGCTAGGGTTGAAAGGGAGACAGAAAGGAAATTGAAATGCATAAGATCAAATAATGGTGGTGAGTATACAGGATTATTTAATGACTATTGTAGGTCACATGAGATCCAACATGAGATGACAGTTCCTGGTACACCTCAGCATAATGCAATTGCAAGAGGATGAATCGCACCATCATAGAAAAGATCAGATATATGCTTTCACAAGCCAAGCTACTCAAAAGGTTTTGGGATGAGGCTTTGAGGACTGCAGTTGATGTGATCAACTTATCACTATGTATAGCCCTAGATGGTGATATTATAGACCATGTATGGTCAGGGAAAGATGTTTCATACAAGCATTTAAGAGTGTTTGGTTGTCGCGCATTTGCACATATTCCAGACAATGAGAGGTCCAAGCTGGATGGTAAGACTAAAGAATGTACTTTTCTTGGTTACTCATATTATCATTTTGGTTACAGGCTTTGAGATCCAGAAAAGCAGAAGGTGTTTAGAAGCAGAGATGTAGTCTTCTTTGAGGATCAAACTTTTGAAGATTTAAAGAAGAAGGCACCAGCCAATACTTCTGCAGAAGGATTAGCAGATTGTGACCCAGTTATTCCTCCAGTATATTAGGGTGATGGGGGAGATGTGCAGGAAGATGGTGTAGAGCCTGATGTTGATATACCTACAGGACATGTTGAGTAAGAAGAAGTAAGAGAGCAAGTTCCTGCATAGATTAGTTGCTATGCAGGAAGAGATGGATGCTCTTCAGAAGAACCACACTTATGATTTGGTGCTACTACCAAATGAAATGAAGACCTTACCAAAAGAAAGGTAGGAGATATGCCGACAACTGGTCGACATTGTTTTACATTGAGGAGTCATGAGATAGCCTCCCTTATGGGCTGAAGGGGGAAGTTGTTGGGTTGACAACCCACAAATTCAGCACATAGTGGGCTTGGGCAGCCCACAACTCACCCCCTCTTAACCTAACCCTAATTAACATTAGGGGGTGTGGTGGCTGCATTTTAGAGGCAGAAAAAAGCATAAATAGGGCAGTAACGTGGGAGAAGAAAATAGCCACGAGATTCCAAAGAAAAGGAGGAAAACAAGACAGAAAATGAAGATAAAGAAAGAGAAGAAGACAAGGACAACGCAGATCTCAATCATCTAGCAGTGTTCTATCTCAGGTTAGATCAAATCTACAGTAGACTCTTGCTGTGATTACTTGGGGAGGTTTTAGATAAAGATAGGCAGTGACGTGATCCTTGTATCTCAGTTATTCTCTTGTGATTTTTGCTAGGGTTTAGAGCAAGAGATTGAGATTTGTATATTCATTATTCTCATAGAGATTGAGATTTGCTAGGGTTTAGAGCAAGATGACAACTGATCGAGCACTCCCCATTGGCCTTCAAAATCCTTGCACTACTAGTAGTCGACACTTTGTACATTCTCTTTATCATCTGCTACTATCTCAACAATAATGACTATCTTGTTATCTTTTCCTTTCCTGAAAATAAATAATGACTTTCTCGAGGGAGATGGGCGATTGTCGATTGATCTTACTCATAAAGAAATGTTTAAAGTTATCACTGTATTGAACTTGCTCTCGATCCTCCAAACGAGAAGCCTGTAGAGATTGATGAAAAACTTTAGATTATTAGGTTATCTAATAACCTTAGTATACCATACCAATTCAACCAAAAAGCTCAAGCTATTAGGTTATCTAACTAGAAGAGTCATATATTTATGTGTTGCTTGATCATTTTATGTGTACTCAAAATAGAATTTTAATTGTTATACTTTATTATGATGATAAGCATATGTTATATATTACATACATTTAAAATTTAAATAAATTATTATGTTAGTTATAATTAAAAGCAACTAACGTTAAGTTTCTCGATGAATATTAACAATAAAATATGTGAATATTTGAATTAACATATATCATATTGAAAATTTTAAGGTCAATGGAAAATTATGTGAAATTTTAGAAATACAGAAAATTAATTACCGAGAAAAAGCCTACAACGTGAGGATAGTAAATCGGAAGGAAAGTATTACTTATAAGGATGGTAAATATGAAGGAAATTGTTTCTTCCAAAATAACAGAATATTATTGTATGATCCTTAGTAGTAGTCTAATGGGCTACCCTTGCACTATCTGAAACAGTGAGTGCAGTCAAAAATTAGAGAGAGAGAGAGAGAGAGAGTGTGTGTGTGTGTGTGTGTTTCAGGATTAGAGATCTCCATAGGGGAATTTTTACGGTCCATAATACATTCCTTAATTAACAGAGAACCAGTCTCTAGTATGATTACAGTGAAGCATTCTTGCGGCGCATGCGAGAGATGTTACTTAATAAACATAGTTTCATATAGATAAGTTCAAAATCCTTTTATATCGAACAATATTATCATGATCTCCAGCAATGAATCACATTCGATCCATGTGGAGAGAAGCTATCAGTGTCCAAATTTAATAGCACCAAGAGGAGGAGGCTTTGGACACCTAATGTCGATGTGATGGGTGACTCCCTTCGTATATGAATTGTTTGGCATAAAAGCTCGTATCTATATACCCTTGAAGTTGCACCTTTTGAGTTAGAAAGTTTATTCATTCCTAACTCTCCAATAGCCTCCCATAATATATTATTATTGGCAAGCAATGCCCTAAGAACCCCATAAGAATAATCCTTGCTCCTCTTTGATCCAATAGCAATTTGAGACCTCGAGTGATATTGAACTTTTCACAAACAAATGTGATTATTGACATAGTTGATGAAAAAGAAAATTATTAAAGGTGTTAATCAACTTGACTAGTAAAGATCTTAATAGTTTATCATAAGATTCTAAATTTAAATTTATTCTCTAAACTAATATATATTTTTCTTTTGGATATTTTAGGCTAATCCAATTGTGTCGAGTCCACATAGATGGGCTTAGATCGATTTGGAAGCCTAAATCTGATTTATTAAAAAAATGAAAAGAAAAAACTATTAGAGTTGTGCACAGCGTGAGAGGCGTGTGAACAAAACGGTAAAAAGACCGCCGGCGCAGGAAAAGATGAGAGAGAAAATTAGGGTTTTAAGATTTTTACTAGATGATCAAATGGTTAAACTTCATCAATTTTGATTCAAATTTTATACAAATAATTCTTTTAACAAGCTTTATAATCCTAACGATGTCGATCTATAATTTATCCTCTTTGAAGTACTTTTCTGATATACTTATTTCGTGAGATCTAAATATTTTCTTTGATAAAATTCATCACGATGCTATGTTATTATTAAACTAAGATATGTGTTTTTGATGTTATTACGATCCTCTAGTTATTCTAGAGAAAATTTATTATAAATCTATTATCATTTTTGGTGATAGTAAATGTTAAAGTGGATTACAATGTTATGATTTTTTTTTTTTTTTTTTTTCTGTTTTTCATATAAAAATTTATTGTTCTACCGTTTATGTTATTCTTGTTAATATTTACTATTGATAACAAGTTAGTATTTTGATAGAAAACTTATTTTGATACATAAAAAGGAAAAAAAATTATTTCGTTGTAATAATTTCTCTCGATTATGTTTTAGTTAAATAGCATACTTAAAAGGGATTTACCTCGTAGACTTTCCAGGTTCCTCGTCAAAATACTAACTTGATATCCAAATGAAAATATCAACCAGCACAGTGTAAACAATAAAGCAAAAAATCAATTATGACCAAATCTTTTAACATGGACCCAATGTGCTCAAACTTTCACTATCGATAGTAATGATCCTCTAGAATAACTAGAGGATCACAATAACATCAAGATCATAGATCTTGGTTCAGAATAACATATCTTCATACGTGAATCTCCTCGTAAAAAAATTCTAGATCTCATAAAATAGATATAGTAGGAAAGTACCTTAGATAGGATAAACTATAGATCAACATCGTTAGGATTGTAGAGTTTGCTACAAAAATTCTCCACATAAAATTTGAGCCAAAACTGATAACGTTTGACCACCGATCGATCGTAAGCAGAAAAATTCAGAAACCTAATCTTTTTCTCTCCTTCTCTCTCTTTTCGCCGCCGTTCACGGACTACTATAACAAACTCTTTTTGGGTGAGTTGCTTTTTTGAGATCTCAATTTTATCGCTTATTTCAGAATCTGTATTTCGATTTTATAGAATGTGAAATCAGAATCGAATTGATTTTAGGTTATTTCAATTTAAGAACCGATAGTTTTAGTTCCAATTCTAAGTTAGAATCATCTATTTTCTTTTTTTAAAATACCCTTATTATAATCACTTATTAAACTGTTGAAAGGGATGGATTCATTATTTGTAAGGGTATTTAGGTTTTGTTTTTTTCTTTAGTCGATTCGGAATCGAACCAGAACGAATGCGTCCGATTCCATATTTTAGAAAATAGAACGAATCATTAGAATCCGATTTGAATTTAATTCGAAGCCATCAAATTATTAATATGATTCGGTTTTGACTTGATTCGAACATAACCACGATCGATTCCTCATCCATATTTAATAATAAATATCACGGAACAAAGCTAGCCAGTGTCGCTGTAGGCATTACTTTTACAAAAAGGATAAGCATAAGCAAAATCGTTGTAAGTGTTGGTGAACCTTATGCCGACGGACCGTATGGTTTGATCCAATTGGTGATGCCTAGGATCGTCATGGGGATGAGGTTTTCATATGATCAGGTCGAGCTCGGATTTGGTTGAGATGCGCCTCTTCAGTGAGCCTATTCGCCTTTGTTGCCGTTAGATTTCTACACACTGGTTTAGGTCGAGATGAGAAGGAGAATCCCGACATAGGCCTCTCCAAAGATTTAGTTAGTGGAATTCTTTTCCTAAGGTCTTTCACTTGTCAGATGTTGACAAAGGGCTTTTATCATAGTGCCTGAGGATCGATCGTACGTGACCTTTACGTTGTGGTCGACTCTCCGAACGACGAGTTTGTACCTTCGAATATTCGTCGCTTGGGATATGTGGAACGACGCCATACGACGTCGTTTCGAGCTTCCTGACGCGGTCCTTGTCAGGGCGATGCTAGTTGGTGCAGCCCCAAACGACACAGGAGGAGAACAACCGTCATCCCGGATTCCTGGCAGCACATCCGACGTGGCGTTGTGTTTGCCTCCCAAGGCTCCACACTTGCGCTAGCGTGGTGGGGGGTCATATCCACACGACGGAATCTATAATATGTTTTATCAATATAATTTAGAAAAAAAAAGTTGGAATACAAAAATTATATATCTAATATTAAGTTTGCACAAGGGGGTCTCATATATTAATTATCAACGTGATTCTTTATAACATATGTTATCTTAACAAAACCATATTTTAAGAAAAGACTAATTTTCAATGTTTTCCTGCAACTTTGTCCCGATACGTTTCTTTCCGCATCTTCTAGAACAGCAGGCGGAGAGAGAACAAATGCGTTTGTTCTTCTCTCGCTCGAGCACATTCCTCTCAAGACGCATGCGTTATTCCATCATCACAGGAGGAGGAGTATCAAATCACTACGGCAAGTTTGGAATACTCCACTGGAATTGAGCTAAAATGCTTCGAACGCTTACGTCTCTCCAATGAACTTCTAGAACGAATATGCATCAAAAGCCATGGTTTCTGGCCCTGGCCTGTTCGTGGGTCACCCCATTCCATGTCCATGGACGTCCGGTGGCTTTGGTTATTTCTTGATCTGATGGAAACAATGATCTGACAGTTTCTTATTGGTTTAAGATCATTATTAGTGGAGCTTTGACACACCTCGCTGTGGGTTTTGTGGGATCATATTGAGTTGATTATCTATTTTGTAGCCAATTTTGATTCAAAGGGATAATCTGCTCGGTTTTCAAAATGCTAAATTGAAATCTGATTGTCCGAATCGAATGTAAAATTGGAGTCAACTAAGGTCTTATTTTGCGTTTGTCGCATGATGATGTTAGGGATGGAATGGTTGAATCTAAAAGATAATGAATCCTACAAATTATATCGAGAGCATGCTCAATAAAATATCTCCGATGCATAAGCTAATTGAAGAATTGAAGTGTAGACAATATCGAAAATAGTGAATCAAAAGTACTAATAAAACGAGAGCTCTCTCCTAAGAACATATCTAAGTGAATTTATTTATAACTTTTGGAACATTATATTCGTGGATGTACATTGATGTTGGGATAATTTTGTGTATTTCCCGACTTAGATATAATGTCATAAGATCATAGTATCGATCACGTAATACTAGTATCATAGAAGTACAAAGAGGTGAACATGTGAATTGAGCTAAATTAGATATTAGCTTATGCAATTAGCTAGTCCTAGTCTATATACTTTCAAAAATTATATCAAAATCTCTATGCTTATAAAAGTTAAACATTTAACCATTTTTTGTTTATGCTATCAATTCTACTGGTAAAAATATCGCACATGCTCAATGTTAAATAGAAGTGAGACAAAGTCGGCACATACTCAGTGGTAAACCCTATGATATTTCAGTTAGTAAAATCAATGATGTGAAAAAAATAAAATTAAATATATTACTTTCATATGTATAGAGATTTTAATATAATTTTTTAGATATAAAAAACTAAAATATTAAAATAATTAATTATAAAAAATATATATAATTACCCTAGATGTTAGATAAGACATGCAACTAGCATTATCGAAAGTAAATTAGTTGATCAGTTGACGGCCTTTTTCAAATGAAAACATGGTTATGTCATGGTGGACACATGAGATTAGATGTGATTAAAATTGTACACGTTGAAGTAGTTTATTGCAGGGTCCATCGGTTGGACGCCTTGACCCGCCTGTGCGCACCCTTCACATTATTTTGATTGAGACTTGTAGAATCTCTTCATCAGAACACATTTAGATCACAATTGCACGCCTTCGAAGCTGTTTTCGGGAGATTACACTCTTCCTCATCAAGCATATGCCCACAATCTAATTTACATCAAGTTGATGTCTCGGAAATCTGTACACTAACTAATGAACCGAAGCCTTGTGGAACCCAATTAACAAAACAAAACAAGGGAAGGCCCCAAAACAAGACTTCTGCCAAACACCCATGTCTTCCTGCATCTTCGTCTCTAAGCAGCTTCTCGTGTACGAGCCGTCGAGCTCCTGCCTCGGGGCGCGGCGTCATGAAACAGAAAAGAGCATCGGTGAACCTGTGATCAGTCGTGCCAACAGAGGAGCATGGAGACGCAGCGGCGCAGGATGTAGAACCGGGTCCTCTGTTGCTTCACCATCATGAGGCACCTCCGCCGGAGCCCCGACTCGTTGGACGACAGCCGCCGAGGCTGCATGCCCTCGGAGTAGGAGCAGTAGTAATAGGAGGAAGCAGCCATGGGAAGCAGCAAATGTACAGTGGAATCGTGAGAAGAGTTTGGAGGAGAGGGGTGAGATGGATGAGGAAATTGTGGGAATGCAGAGTCGTTAAATAGGGTAGGAGAGGTGGGCTGATGTGGTCCAAGTGATGGTGACGTTGCAGCACATCAGACCGTGTTTGTCCCTAGTAAATGACCCAATTGCCACCGTCTTGCGTTTTGGGATGGCATCTCGCCCAAGGACCGGACCGGACCAAATTATTGCTTCGTTGGTTAAGAATTGTTACTACGGGCACTAATGAGATACGTTTAGATTATGACGCCCCACATGTAATCCATATTCAAGGCATGATGTTGATGCGATGACGTGCAATCCACCGTGCAATTACTTTCGGCGTGTCTGAAGCCAGAGAAGATGAATGACTCAGATCCAACCTCTGTAATATTTGTTAGGAAGAAGTGAACGGGTGTTGGATGACTCACACGTAATGTTGTTTCCAATTGTATTTTCAGTTGACTTTGTGCACAAAGTTAATTTGTGTGGGCCATTCGTACATTTAATTAGATGTAACGTGCAATTTAATTTGGTAATTTAATTAGTTAATAAACAAACATCATAAGGTGGGGGTATTATGTATGTTATGGGGAAGGGAGAAGCCACAAGGGGGGTAATTTGGTAAGTTGAAGTATGGAGACCAGCATCGGTCAAATGTGGGGTTGGACGTGACAAAATTGAAAGCGAGCGCGCACGGGAAATCGGCTCGCTCGTTTCCTCCGCCACACCGCGTGTCATCCTTATCTCTTCCACCTTCCTCGAGCTTGGCTGCTGCTGCCGACCTTTGCCCGTGGTCTGTGAACAAAGATCCGACGAAGCCACGTAACTTCCAGACCGACGGACGACGCACACGATTGAACTGAACCTCTTCAGCCCCACACAGCATGCGATGGAGACCATTTTGATGGTGGCGTGGCGATGATCGAAGTTGCATGCACATGGTGTGTCTCCGTTGGAAGGGCTGTGAGGGGTCTAACGTGATAACGAAGCGTCGGGCCCTCCATTCTTGGTGCAGACAGATCGGCCCCGCAGCCACCATCAGCTACATCAGTTGCAAGACTTTCCGATCGATACAGCAGCATCAGTAGGGTACGCTGGTTGTGCGTTGATCACACTTTGGGATGATAACAGCGATGGCGTGGAGGAATTTGTCCGGTTCAACAATTTGTTAACGTCGCAGGGGGGACAGAGGACGATTCCAGCAAGAAAGCTGCAATCATTGGGGAATTATATACCGAGCTGTGATTAAGAAAATGGAGTCGTAAGCCTTTTACCATTGGCTGGACATCGAAACAGCCGGCAGGAGTCTAGAAGATCCATTACGACCATCTGATCTCTTTTGTCAACGAAGGGCACGACATATATTAAGCTGGGAAGGGGGAGGCCGCCTTCCGTGTTTTGTCGCAGCGTCGATGGCTTCTTGCGTCCTCGATACATAGTAAATGACTCATGGAGTCACTGATGCGTCAGCACACGTGGTTCATTTATGGTGCTGAACGCCACCAACTGTTGACTTTGAGGCCTCGGCAATTAGTGGCGCCGCGCCCTATGCACGCCTTTGGCTGGGATGAATGGACGAGGAAGCAATGCTTGTTAATGCAACTGATATAACGAAGTATGGTTGACCGATGACTTACCACTTTAATTTGCCGGTAGACCCTGATGTGCAGGTGAGCTTCAAGACCGTGAGCTTCAATTAGTCTTATTGGTGACGGAGACCTCTGAAACAATTTCCAAATGATGATGTAGAATGTGTCTTATATTTCCTCTCATCTTATCCATCAGTACTATAGCACTTTACGGCTCATGAGAGTTTGGGAGCCTGCCACACCCACCGAGAATAGGGTGATACTATTTTCTCGGAAAATGACATTTTGGATGGTTTCATCAAAGTAAACCTTCTAGTGTTGATTTATGAAAAGGATAACCATATTTCAATTGTTTAGACACATACATGAATGTAGAAAAGTATTTGAACAGATTTGTCACGGCGCCACATCAAAGACAACAGTCGAGACTAACTCTGCAGTTACTAGCCTAAACCGACGAGTGCGCTGTAGTCAGATATAGAAGCCCAATTTGGCCTACAACATATATACATATTATTTTTGAATGGAAGGGATATATATTACCTAAGTTAGATACATCTGATATGACGTTTAATCATAAAGAATATTATTTGAGATGAAAATATTGAGCTCTCGATATGTTATTTATACGAAGATTAAGGTTGAAAAAAATTATCTTGCCACCAAAGATAGTCTTTTCAACACCTCGAGTTAAGAATTTTGATGAGAAAATTCTTTATAAATCGGACTCAACCTAATCAGTGTGGTCGAGTCCAGAGCAGAAGCACACTTAAAGGCATTGAGATATATAAAAACAGTGGCGAAGCTTTAAAACCGAGGTATTCACCATTAAGGAGATTGACGGGAGGATCTGGTGCTTCGAAAAGCTGAAGTTAACGACTCAATTTGATCCCGAGATAAACTAATGCCAAATTGGGAAAGACACTATCAAGTCATCAAGGTCGTCCGAGACAGAACGTATCAGTTTGAAACAAAAGAAGGGATGGTACTATCAATAATATATCACATTTCAAATTTAAAAAGTTAAGCTTTGATCTACTGTATCTATGGTGTTAATTATAAAAAATATATGTTTAAGGTGTAAGTATTAGAAGTGGAAGAAAGTAAGTTTCATTATTTAAAAAAAAACTATACTAACTCAACTGGGATATAGTACCTGATTCGCAAATAGTCCAAGAGTTATATGGTCATTACTAAGTCTTGATCATATGTATTTTTCATGAACTATAAATTTTGAAGGATCTCCGAATCCACTAGCATTGACTCTCCCAATGAAGAATAGGTTGAAACTTTTCCACTCTTGGGCTATTAAGGATGGAGCTCCGACCTCCTTGGTCATTTGATGGTTATGAGATTAGGAGGAGCTTGTATAAGAAAAAAATGATATCCTAACTTGCAAAAGAAGTTTTTCAAGATCTAAGTGCTGAAAAGTCGATGTGTTTAATAATCAACATGCCTGAAGGCCTAGATACCCCGAAACCAATCTTCCTTCAAGAAGAGAACCAATGACTAACTCGTCTTGAAAAGGAGGACTAGGGTTAAGATAAAAAAGCTCTTAAGAGAGATCATGAAAGCTCAAATGAGAGAATGAGCCTCACTCCCATGACTAAATGAGATTTATAAGAACGAGATCAACCTCTCACCTCCCATACTAAAAATAAGTACACTTTGGTTCAGATATGAAGAGACACTAATTAATGAAGGGATATCTTGAAAGACACAAGGATGCTCAATGTATGGAGATTGTCTTAAAAAGTATAAAGAAACTCATTATGGTGGAAAATACAAGTCAAAATATGCTTGAGGGGATAAGTTGGGAAACCCAACCTATGTGAGAAGAAATCCACCATGGTGGGATGTACAAGAAAAAATATGCATAAGATGCATGACTCAAAAAAACTTAATCCATCTAAAAAAACATTAATCACAGTGAGAGGCACAAGGCAAGACGTGCTCAAGGCATATGAGTAAAAAAAAACCTAACTCATATAAGAAAAAAATTATCACGATGGAATACATAAGATAAAATATGCCCAAGATGCATGAGTTATAAAAGCCCGATCCATGTAAGAAGAAATCTACCATGATGGGAGGCACAAGGTAAAATATGCTTGAGGCACGTGAATGAAAAAAACATGACTCTTATGAGAAAAACTTCTATGACAAGACATGCAAAGGAAGGTATGTTGGTTGATAAAATATATCCCACTTGAAAAGAACCCTTAAAGGCATAGGTTAGGCCACCTAGACCCCCTCAGAAATACGTCGAAGGTATATACGTCAGAAAAATCTAACCCACCTAAAGTAAGACTTATCGGGAATATGAAAGTTAGGAAAACTCGACTACTCTTACTATTAAGGTGTAGTGGTAGGAAAATCTAACCTCCCATGTTGTTGAGGTGCGGGAGTCGAGAAGCTTGACCCCCTTATTGTTGAGGCATGGAGGTCAAGCGTCTCAACCCTCTCATTGCCAAGGTACGAAGGTCAAGAAACATGATCATCCATTATTGTCGAGGTGTGAAGGTTGAGCACCCTAACCCTCCTCATTGTCAAGCAGAGATTGGGAAACTCGATTCCCTTGGCCATCGAGGTGCGGAGGTTGAAAAACCCAACCTCCCTTTGCTGTCCAAGGTATGAAGGTTAGGAAATCCAATCCCTCTCGTTATCGAGGTGATAAGGTTAGGAATTGTATTGTGCCTTAGCCTACCATAGCCATGTCAAGGTCAAGGCTTAGGTCCTTCCCATAGCCCACCTCGATTCCTCCAATAATTGGACTTCATGATGAGTGAAAGAGGAGCCCATCTCAATTCCTCTTGCAGCTCGCCTTGACACAAGTAAAGGAGTAGGCCGATAATGGAGATGAATTTGTAGCATCCCCACCATAGATATACGTAGGTTCTTGGGTGATACTATAATAGACTCATCTTTCAACATGGGTCCCTCGATGACCAGTAGAGGAGGATGCTTCGATTTCTCCCATAGCTTGCCTCGACGATAAGCAAAAGAGGAGCCACCTTGACTCCTCTCATAGCTTGCCTCAACGAATAGCGAAAGAGGGGTAGGCCAGTGACATCGACATCTTGTAGTATCCCCATTGTAGATTGTAGTAGGTCCATGGGTGGTCCCACAATAGAGTCACCATGACTTAGGGATTCCCATCTTCTTATGGCCTTGTTCGATGTGAGCCATCCCCCATCACCTAATCTAGGTACTTCGGTGGTGGTGATGGGTTGAGCAGTAAAGTGTGGTGGCGTCGACAATAGCACTTTGACCACTTCTTGCCCATGATGGTGATGGCCTAAATCACATCGAATGGGTCCTTCATGGCTATGTCCATGCCACTCTCTTGCCACCACCTATTTTATGTTAACGTCCTCTCTCTCTCTCTAGTTGAGACAAGATCCCCTATTAGATCAAGATGGTTCAACCCTAATCTCTGTCAATGAACAAAAAAGAAAGAGCGAGCGTGAAAATCTGGTGATGGACGATTAAGTCGACACTATACCCAATTATAGTGAACGATGTGTTGATGCCTTTCCATTGAGTTCTGTTGAACAACTTTATGTCATGGCCAATGGGTCAATACAGCTTAGTCCGATCTCGAGTGTGCAGAGTTGCCTATGTTACTGTTCGAACGGGGGTGGTCGGTTTCAGGTCAAGTCCAAGCTTTATCTCCAGAATCGATTCAAGTTAGAGCAAGGAGTTGCTCTTCCTCCCTTGTCGAGTTGCTACTCCTTCCTCGCCAACTTTCTACACACAGGCTAAAGTCAAGAGGGAGATTTTCAACTCAGATGCCTCTAAACCTTAAGTGAGTGTTGAGTGGTATTAGGAGGAGTCTGAGTGTTCGAAGTTCAACCCCTAACGCTAGTTAGGAGATTGGCTTTTATACCTGTGAATGAAGGTCAATCATATATGGTCTGTTAATGGCCATCAGTTCTTCAAGCGACTAGCTCGTACCTTTTGTGCGGACATTGACCAACCTGCACGAATCCGCATCGTGTGATACCGTTTTGAGCTTTCCAAAGAGACTTTGTATTATGCAACGTCATCTTGTATGACTTCGTATAGCACAGGAGCAAGCGATCATTCCATCCAAGTCTGAGGTATTGCATCGATGCTATGCACTACGTTATCACTAAGGCTCCATGTTGTTACCGACATGATTACTGATTATTATCATAGGGGTGGTACCAAAATATTTCCCATCAAATTTTATGACCAGACAAGAGCTGAGCGAAAGAATGCACCTTAAATGTAACTATTAAGGAGACAATGGATGATATGATTATGAGGATGGATGAGTGCGATAGAGGTACAAGCGATGTGAACATGTAAATGATGGTAAAGATGACTATGGGTGTATATGAAAAAGTACATTTAGATCCTCACTAGTGAGAAAGTGAGGACACCATATTTGAGACTAGAAGTTGAGTCTAGTAAACTTAAAGACCCCATCGCCAAGAACCTACAAATCAACTACTTTACTACTATATTATCAGGCATTGACTTGCTTCATACCAATGAGGTTATGAATCAAAGATCCACAATGGAGGCAATGCTTCAAAAGATGAGCAATAGTAGCAATTGTTAACACTGTAGATCAAACATCCAATGTGGGAGCCTCAGCTTCTTAGCAAGTTAGTCTCTCCTACAACAAAGTGGGTGCTTTGGCAACCCATTCTTAGATCTGCTAAGGTCCAACCTTCATCGTCCAAAGTGGATGAACCGCCCTCTGTCCACCAAGCTTTCCATGGATGGAGTGTTAGAGCTACTTTGGTTAACAACTTATCCGTCCTCCTCTGCCATGGCTCCTCTTATAGCCTACCTCAATGGGTGGAAGAAGAGTCCACCATGTCTCTTTCCACATCGTGCGTCCAAGGTGGGTAATAGATAAGCATGCATTGGCTCCTTCAAGAAGTCAGTCCAGAGCAAGCTTCCTTTGCCCAAAGTTGATCTCTCGATAGATTGAGTAGACTAACTATATCCTCTATTACCCAAAATAAGTATCTCAATTGCTTCTCCCCTCCACCTCTACATGGTGCATTTAGAGGGGACAAGTGATAAGACCTCTTCAGAAGAGCTCCCGAAGTGTACATTTAGAGGGGACAAATGATAAGAAGAATATCATTGATTAATCATTATTCAACATGTGATCTCCGTGTGATATACATGCTAGAAGGAGATAGAAACTATCCCCTATCAGTTTGCTCATGTGAACAAGGGTCTAAGGCATACAGTTGCAATTTATATATGCACCTATTGCCCGTATAGAGAAAAGACCAAGTAGAGATTGTTAAAGATAATTGAGCGTTGTCTCCATAAAATTTTTTTCATAAAATAAATTTTTCCTTTATGACTATATATAAAGGCTCATTTTTAGTGCAATCGTAGACTCATTTTTAGTGCAATCGTAGACCAATTTAGATATACATCCCTTTATGACTTTTCATTACTCATCACTACGTATTCATATGACATCAAGTCCTCCTAGTATCAAAAATATTATGGGAAGATGTTATTGGCCTCCTAATAAGCTGGATGTAGTTTAGACTCATGTGCATAGTATTATTTGAGGTACATCTGATTTGAAAATATTAAGCTCCTAATGTGTCACATGTATAAAAACTAAGATCAAGAGATGTTTTCTGGCTCGACCTCTTTGATGCCCAAGTTAGTAACACGAAACAAGTGAGTATGATGATGAGTAATAAAAAGTGATATCTTACAATTGCACTAAAAATAAACTTTTATACTTGATCATAAATGAATATAATATTTTATAAAATATTCTATTGGGAGGAAGTCTTCAACCGCTTCTAACAATCTCTACTTACTCTTTTCTCCACACGAGCAATATAGGTGGAGATAACTTACAATTGAACTCTTATTTATGCGGATTCACTAGTGGGAGACAAGTGAAAATGCCACACGAAAATCTTATATATATATATATATATATATATATATATATATATATATAATATGATTGATGTTATTCTCTTTATTTAAACAAACCCACCCAAGTTCTCCATCACTAGATTTCATAATGCTCTTCGCTCATGAGTGAAACTTCAAAGTCACCATAAGTAACTTTCTCATCGTAAATAGTACAGGATCTACCTTCAATTCAATCTTGGTTGAAATAGAAGACAAAAGGAAACAGTTCTTTTATACATTATGAAATCATACATTTTTAGCTTTCCATCGGGAGAATGAGATGCAAAATACATTATACATTTTAAGACAGTTTTCTCGAGGAAAAGCAATTGCAAGGCAATGGAAGAGGGATTCCGTGACCTACAACTACAGCATGAATTCAATCTGTATAATTCTCCAGTCCATCCCACCATTCCTCGCTTCCATGCATGAATTCAATCCGTACGAGTTTGCCATGTACAAACGGAAAGAGTCATTAAACTTTGGGCATTCCTCCACAACAATAATTTGCAACGTCGCGAAGGAACGTCATTGTAATCACTTCAAGTAGGAACTTGGAAGGGCAAAGCAAGACTCCCATTGAATGCCTCTCATTAAAAATCCTCCGTGGTGAAGCTTAACCAATGTAGTGAGTTCCTTTTCAATCTTCTCGATCAGAACTTTGAAATGAGGAAATCATTTGCTGCAAATAATGATCGGTGCCTTGTGCTTATTGTAAGAATACACTTGAGCTTTATATCACACACATCATTAACGATCTGAAAAATATTTTTTTTTTTAAATATAAAAAAAATATTTTTATGATTCAAATCTTAATCTTTCATGTTACAAAGAAATAATCTCACCCTTGTACTAATATCGACTCTTAAAAGAATATACTTATTTTAGAGGGGCAATTTTATCATTATCATTGTAATAAGGTCTACTCTCAATTCCGGTTCATCAGAATAGTACGTCTTTTGGCAAAGAGTATCATATCAGACATACCCATTGATTTCGTGTTAGAATGATAAAGCTGGCAATTCCCTTCATTTTATGGTAAGAGAACCAAAACACGCTGTCGCCTCACTTGTGCTGTTTAATTTAGAGGGGAGATTAGCATTTTAATCTCTCCTTTATTGCTATTAATAGAACAATCATTCTTCTCGTTGAATGGTTTTCACGGCTCCTAATAAACGCCACCACTGCCCTCTCTCTCTCTCTCTCTCTCTCTCTCTCTCTCTCTCTCTCTCTCTCTCTCTCGCCGTGCCCCCCTCCACGCGTAAAATAGGCGAGGAGGAGACACCCTTATAAAACAAGTGTGTGTGTGGGTTGCCCTGGTATGGAGGAGGCAGTCCAACACCGTCTTATGTTTGTGTCTCCGCCTCCTTACGCAACGACGACAACGCTACCGCCATCAATTGCCCCACCCTGCCTCCACCCAACCTCCCTCGCCTCCATCCTCACCGTCGGTCTCTCCCATCGAACGGTTCCATTCACGTATGCCCTTCCCACTTACAGGACCCCACGACCCGACAGGTGGAGCCCCGCACTCTTCGACGCCAGCTATTAAAACGTGACAGGCAAGACAGTTGGGCGTTTGGAGGAGAGTTGTGGCGAGGAGAAGACCCTCGGAAGCCTAGGCAGAGAAAGGGAGGGATGGAGGAAAAAAGAGAGATGGAGGGGGATGAGGGGAACTCCGCGAAGTCGCAGGTCGCCGGCATCGGCTACGAGGAGACGAAGCTCAAGCTCGCGCCGCCGTGCAGTTCTGCTTCCAGGGCTGGAACGGAGCACCACGATAGGAAGCGTCGCCGCGATCTTTCCGTTGAGTCTCCGGAAGACCCTCAGAATCCTAGGCAGAGAAACGGAGGGACGGAGGGAGTGAGAGAGATCGAGGGGGATGAGGAGAGCTCTGCGGAGTCGCAGGTCTCTGGCAGCCGCTACGAGGAGACGGAGCTCAAGCTCGCGCCGCCGTGCAGTGCTGCTTCCCGGGCTGGAACGGAGCACCACGACAGAAAGCGCCGCCGCGATCTTTCCGTTGAGTCTCTGGGCTCCCAGGCTTCTCGGCACGGGAAACCCCCGGCCGCCAAGTAAGTGATAGCCCGTTCGCACCCATCGGTCTCGGTTCACGTTGCAGTGGTTTCTTTTCCTACTCTCGATTTTGATTCGATTGTGATCAAGAAAAAGAATTTGTCAACTAAAATAGGCGATCGGGTAAGAATGATATGTTTATTGTGATTAATGGCGATAATTTGATAGGGCCCCGGTGGTGGGATGGCCGCCAGTGAGGTCGTACTGGAAGAATACGCTGAGGAGCCGCACGTTCGTGAAGGTGGCGGTGGACGGGACACCCTACCTCCGCAAGGTCGATCTGGAGACCTACGGAGGGTACCGAGAGCTTTTGACCGCCGTTCAGGCGATGTTCTCCTCCTGCTTCACCATCGGTGAAGTTCTCATTCCTTTTCTGTCCAACTTTTTGGGACCCTAATGTTAGTAGCTTGGATAAAGTCTTCTTGAGTTTAACTGGATAATTTAAGCAGACAACGGCAATAGGTTGGTAGATCTAGTGAAGGGGACGGAGTATCTTCCTACTTATGAAGACAAAGACGGTGACTGGATGCTGATCGGAGATGTTCCCTGGAAGTAAGTTTTCTATGTACTCTTGAAAAATGAATGACTGCCTAGTCCTGCCTATGCATTTATATGCCAATTCAACATTTTTCTTGTTGGAAGGATTGAGTTGATCAGTTGGAGCACTCTAGGATTGCTTATACGAATTGATAAATGAGGGCAACGTTTATGTACTAACATTAATAAAGTCCAAGAACAATTCACATGTCGGTTTGGCTTGTACACAGATAATCTCTTAATCACTTAATGATGGATGTCTTTGGATCAGAAAAAAAAAATCTATAGAAAGAATTGTTCTTATTGAAAAAATGGTAGTGACATTCAGAGCCAAGTAGCTTACATGAAGTCCAAAAGAGAGTGGAAGAACAATAATAGGAAATATCATTTCTTTTGTTTTCGATGCGTTCTTAATCTGTCTTTGTTTTAATGAATTATGTCTTTTGATTTTACTATATTTCTGTTTGGTTCTAGCGATATAAGAAGAAAGCTGACAATTAAAAGACCTCAAGGGTTAGCGGTTCTCACTTCATTATTGATACAACAATCTATCGTTCTCTTGTGGGTGTAGGTAGCTCCATATAGCTAATTTTATGTTAATTATAGTATGATACTAAGTTGGATTATACAAGTTGTTTACTTCTTGATTTGCCACTTGAGAGATTGGTGGTGTGATTAAGGTTAACATGCCCAGTATTCCAAAAATTGATATCAGTGCTAAGACTTGGGTAAGAAGGGCAATGACATTTAATTATCAACCAGCAACCACATCAAGATGCATAGGATCAATGGTGAGCACAATATGGGCATTTGGCAGGAGAGGATGAAAATTGTACCATAGGCCTTCATAAGGCATTACTCATAAAGCCAAGAAGTTAATAAACAAGAGTTTTGGAGATTGGCAAGAGATTGATCTCCATGCGCTTGGTACAGTTTAGTCATGTTTGGACCATGTGATATTTATCTATGGATGAGGAGACTATTTTCCTTATGTGGTTCATTTCAAAAAGACTGCATGACAAAGCCCCAAAAGTCAAAGGAGAAGTCTGAAGATATATTGAATCTTAAGCATATTATTGATGATATTGATGTCTATGTGGAAGACATAAGGCTTTTATGTACCTTTCAAATCTTCATGTTTGCATGTATAATCTCTAGAATAAAAGTATTTTGTGTACATATCCATCATAAGATCATGTGTGCATGCTTCAAAACAGAGGGAATTTACATACCCCAAGAATTTTGATATTTGCCTCTAGTTGACACCTCAGCAATCCCTGAGAGATAATCATGGACAACTCAGCGATGTTTGACTGGCTTAGAAAGATATCAGGTTCTGTCAGTGGAAAGCAATTAGGGAACACAAATCGATGGGTCCTTTTGGTTGGAATTGTGTATGGAAGGGAATATAGATGCAAAGATGTTTTTGTTTTATAACAAGTTTGGTTAAATAAACTATACATAATGTAGGTTAAATCTAGCTTTGGTTCCAGAATTGGCATCAAAGGTATTGACAAAAAATTTGGACTGTTGTGTAGGTTATATGTGTATGATCTTTTGAAGGCATACATCAAATATCCATTTTTCAAGGGGTATATATGAAAAAAAAAAAAAAAACATGGTTTTAAATTTACTTGAATTCCATCCAACCAAATTGACTTATACTCGGCCATCATCCAAACTTGAATTATAAGAACAAGAATGATGAATCTTATTTTCTTATAAAGGGCATTACAAACAATGGGTGTGAGTGCTTAGTCAAGTAAAGAATCATGAATCTTCGTAAGAAGTCTTATACTTTCAGTGGTCTTGCTCCTCATTGGACATAGCCAATTTTGTTGAACCTATGGTACTCTTCTTTATCAATTATTTTACAAACAGAGATCGGTGGATAGGATGCATACCCCTAGGATAGCCGACAATTCTCATTGACAATATTGTTGCAGATATGTTTGTGGGTTCTTATAGAAGTTTATTGCTTGACCTGTGAAATTGGACTTGTGGAAATTGTTGACCACTGACGCTAAACGTCGAACTTTGTTTCTCTATAACATGGTGCCTTGATGAAATACTGAAAAGTGAAAACTTCCAGTGTTGAATTTCATTGCACATTGATGTCGGTTATTTCACCTATACTTATATTTATTGGTAATCCTGCACCGAACATTACATTAAGGAAAGTTTTGTATTAGGATAATACAAATGTGTTGCTTAAGCAGCTTTTTATATAGCTAAAAAGAAAGCAGTGACTCTTGTATTATTGCATTTGTCAGCATAATCAGAGCAATATGTTTTTCGTTTGCAGAATGTTTGTATCATCCTGCAAGCGTCTGCGTTTGATGAAGAGCTCGGAAGCCGTTAATCTGGGTATTACTTTCTCCTTGCCTTTTTAAATTTTGTTGTTAATAGTCTACAAACTGAATTTGCATGTCAAACAGTGGTGTCGATCTCAAGTTCACTGCAGGCATCTACAAACAGTCCTGGTGACAATGATCTTAATAATTGGTTTCCCTTGTTCCAAGGCGATAAGCCCAAGGACAAACCGTTGTGAAAACTTTTTTACATCTCAATAAAATCGCTTGGCTTTTCTTGCCAAACGACAAAAGACATGCCTGTGCTGGGTCTGATGCTTTGTCACTCCTTTTTCATGAGTCGATCTAATTGGTTCCTTGATCAATCAATCCTAACTAAAAGGTAAGAACATTTTCCTCCAGTTGTCACTGGCTAAACATCCTGAAACAGAATGCTACATTGTCTGATGTTCAACGCAGCCTTCCATTTGTTTGTTTAGCAGTCTTTTCTTCATCTGGAGTGTTGTTACAATACTCTTCTGATTCTGGTCTTTTGCTTGTAGTAGATGCAACCTCAAGCTCATCCTAATGATGTAAGGAAGCATCGAGATTAGAAGAAATAAAAGCTGCTGTATCCCAATCCTGATAATAGCATTGGTTCCGTTGTGTACGGGCAAACTTGTGTTGGCCCCGTTTATGAGATGCACGGTAAAGAGGCAGGGAAGTACATGTACAGCTATACACACCATGCTTCTTCTTCATCATCATCATACAATAATGGAAATTTTATGTTTGGCTGGCTGGCTGGCTGGCTGGCTGGCTATTTTGTTCCGATCACAACAACAAGAAGCCGAAATGCCAACTGTTCGTGGATGGTTGGCTGGCAGACCACTTTTCATAAGTCTGTCGATATATATCTCTTTGATGAAGCTGATGTTTAACTTGTTATTTTACTTCGTTTCCTTGTGTTGTTTAACTTGCATATTTTGTTTTCATAATCTGCACGCTTTCTCTGTGTTCTCGTCTTTTTCGGCTTCTGCAGTTATAGCTTTATCTTTATCCTTTGACCAAATGATGTGATAATTTCCCTGGCGGCTGTGGCTTGAGCTGCCCCTGTAGCATCATTCCTGCACCCTACTAACATGAAAATTATCCTTCAAGCTGTTGAGAATGTTCTCGTGTGGACAGGGTCTCACGAGACATCGCTAGAAGTCTCTAGCTGTCGTCGTGGGACGTTCATGTGCTTGTTTCATTTGTAGCCCCGACTGTGGGTGTCATGGGCCTTTGCATAAGTTGTACAATCATATCGCCGCATATGATTGGATGTCACGGGGACTGTACGCCCAGCGTAGTGAAGGGTCCAGATACAGTCTAATCACGGTCATAAACAAGTCGCCACTTTCCAGAGAGACAACGCATACTACAAAAGAGACGGCCGGGTAATGAGGTCAGTCACCCGACTCCCCCCATCAAATATATGAGATGGAGAGGGGGCGGTCTCCGTCAAGTTTCACTGCTTCCCAAGAGGCGAGACGTGAAGGACAAAGGAAAAGGCCAAGGCCTATTTTGTCCGTCTCCATCGAATGTGGGGTATTGGCGGTGCGTTGAAGGGGATGGAACAGGGACAACAGAACCAGTTATCCAAATGGCTCATATGACATGCATCTTTTTCCCACTTGAAGCCAAGACAGAGGCACATGGTAAAGGCTCGTTATGACCTCCCGCTCTCGCTGTTAGATATGACTCGAGGACAAAAAAGTATATATTCTTTCGATTTTTTTTCCTCCATCCTTCTTTTGTTCCTTCTCTTGTCATTGCTCTCCTTCCGCTTTACCTCGTTGCCCGAGCTCATTACCACGTTCAAAACCTGAAAAGGGTTGGGGGTCCCAAGTAATATTCTCCATCACGTACACCAAGTGTTTGGTTTAACGCCCCCTCTCTCTCTCTCTCTTTGTCCAAACCCTCGTAACTTTCTGCCCCCCAACGATAGATTAGCATGTAGAGACAGCACAACGACACATGTAAGAGAAGTACCAGTAACCTTATTTGGGCATGCAGCTGATGAAGCCTCCTCCCCTCGTGACGCTCGTTGAATTCGGCTGGCCATCTAAAACTCGAATATCTATGGCGACTAAGTCACTGCCAAAACTCGAATATCTGTCCCTAATAATAAGAGTTGCAACTCGAGCTTAGTCTCCACCTGAGTTGTCTAAGAAAGAACCCAAAAACTTTGTTCCATCACTCCGTAATAATGTAATTAGATTTACTTGAGCCGTGGGATCCTAACTCAATCATATCCTACAACATGACAAAGAACATGAGGTGACACGTAGCTTTTCCCTTCACAAGGATACCGTTAATTTCATCCCTTTGTTACATTTCAGGTGGAATAATTCCTTGACCGCAACAGAGCTATGGACAGAGACATCCATGAGTCCAACGTGACCTGGCGACTAATCTATCTCGATGACAGGCCACGACATCCAACTACGAATTTTGACCGATTTGTTCCCATCTTTAACCCAATGGAAGAAGAGTCGTGGTACAAAAAACATGTCACGGCAGCTAGTCTTGTTTTTTCCTTCACTTTATAGTGTCCCGCTCCTATTTTGCTTATCCCTGTCTTCATGATTCATCTCAGTTGTCTTATCGCATGTATTAATATCATCATGGATCAACCACTGGCCGTGTCTCTTCCACTTGGCCCTTCCGACCGCGCTCTGCCTCATCGTTCGCTTGACTAAATCCTGTTTATTTTCTGATGACGTTTTCTAATTATTAGTTACGATAAAAGGTTTTAGTCTCCTGTACGTTTTCTCGGTTGGGGAAAGGGGACGGGTCTGGATTTGTGTGAAGCTTGTGAAATCCTCAATTTGGAGGTTTCTTTGATAAGAATATCCTTCAGTTTTGTTTCCTTCTCGTCTTCCTACCCCCTTATATTCTTTGCTGTTTTGGATCTGTTTCTTTCCGATTTGAAAGCACACTTTGGAGGAAATCTGCAGGTCGTAAAGCTAAATATTTTTCGTCCTCTTCCGGACACTGCCTATGAAATCTTAACTTTCAATGTTAACCTTTAGATTTCATCATTTGAAAACAAGAGAGAGAATTGGCTATGTCGACTTGTTCCTCTCTCTCTCTCTCTCTCTCTCTCTCTCTCTCTCTCTCTCTCCCTATACATATATAGCCGTCCCGTCTCTCTCTACTCTTTCATCTCCAACTCCAAACCATGCCGTCTCTCTCCGACCAACCCCTCATCCACCATCTCCAACAATTTGAGTTCAAGACCCTCACCGAGGTTCCCGACTCCCATGCATGGCCCGTCGTAAACGACCATCCTCACGGCGACGACGCCGTCCCGGTCATCGACCTAGCGTGCCCGGATGCCGCACGTCTCATCGGCCAAGCATGCGAGGAGTGGGGGGCGTTCCAGATCACCGGGCACGGCGTCCCTGTTGATCTCCTGGACCGCCTCGAGGCACAGACTCGCCGCCTGTTCTCTCTCCCCACCGGTCAGAAACTTAAGGCGGCCCGCAGCCCCGGTGGCGTGACGGGATATGGCATCGCTAACATCTCCGCCTTCTTCTCCAAGCTCTTCTGGTCCGAGGGCTTCACCATCGTCGGATCCCCTCACGACGAAGCCCGCAAACTCTGGCCCGACGACTCCGCCGAGTTCTGGTACGTCCATTGACCATGCATGCGTGTTAACTGACGCGACGATTGGCGACCGCTAACAGTCTCGGAGTGGTTCCATGCAGTGGTGCGATCGAGGAATACACAAGTTGGATGAAGCCTCTGGGTTGCAGGTTGATGCTGCTGATGCTAGCCTCGTTGGGCCTCAGCGAGGGCGAGATCGATTGGGCCGTACCATCAAGTGAGACCACCCACGAGGCGCCGGCGCCTGTGATCCAGCTGAACTCGTACCCAGCCTGCCCCGATCCCGACCGGGCGATGGGCCTAGCCGAGCACACCGACTCCAGCCTCTTCACCGTCCTCTACCAGGGCAGCGTACGCGGGCTTCAGCTGCTGCACGGCAACCACCCCACCAGGCGCGCCAGGTGGGTGACGGTGCCGCCCC